>NW_008751699.1:957503-984018 GCF_000715545.1 Opisthorchis viverrini | reverse complement strand
ATATATATATATATATAGTTCGGTGCCATCACAAGATTTCTGGCTCACAGAAATTCGTGTATAGGTGAAATAACGTGTTTATATCGACCAGTAGGAGAAAAAATGCACTAATGAAGAAACTGTACTAGCGTTTTGTCTGCACAACTTTACTGACTTCACGCAATTAGGCGAAATCTAGAATAAAGTCCTTTGAGTAGTACCACCAAAGGTAAACGATATGCTGTTCCTCAGCTGGTCAAGCGTTGTGGGGGAACCATTCTTTCAGGTCCTGCTTTCCATGTAGTTCCACAGTTTAAAAAAATTCAATCGGCTAGCTACTCAAACGGCTCACTTCGACTAATCCACGTATTCCCGAACTGTTCCCCCAAATAGTCACAAACAACTTGTGCATAGTGAAGTGGCGTTGTCGTCTTGTGGCTACCACGCCTAACCGCCAACTGCATCCAACCAACGGATTTCGTAGTCCAGAACCAGCTGTTTGTGGGACGAAGCTGAGAAAAACGGGTATGAATGCAGCTGCATCACCTAGCAGTAGCGCTATTTGGGGACAAGAAGGGCTCAGAGATTTTTTCGATAAATCTTTCTTACACCGTGTGTTTTGTACTGCGTTGAACACGAGAAAACTATGCCCGCCTAACTGGAACTTTGATGAATTGGCGTGTAAGTGAAACGCTACTCCATCCATATCTGTGGCCACGTGACTAATAAGTCACGCAGAAAATGGGGATCACTTTCCTAGTCACCAGCTTACAGACACGGCAACCTGAATTCAGCGAAGCGATGGCGCCCACTTTGTTTTAAAACTTATAAACACTATACGGTGTGGCGTGGTACTGTTGTCCTTTGAACTCTCTTCGACTTATCGGATAACCCAGTAAGCCGAGAATTCATGCGTCATTGTGGAAGATTAACCAGCCTTCTTCACATCGCACACACTTCGATCCCTTTGGAATTTATATAACAGTCTCAGAAAGTACCGGCCTGATGCCAACAGAATATCAGTGTTAACTTAGCCGAATGGCTGCGCGTTAGCCTCTCTAAACGGTGAAGCGGAAGACAGCTCAAGCATTGTTCTACGACCAGCTTACTGGTCTGATTTTAGCCACTAGACATGCCTTCTCCTTTTCCATTGCTGGGGGAACGGACATTGCGCGGCAATTACTGAGCCTCACGATGCGCTTCTCCACCTATCGGCATGCTTATCCGGATGCTCGGTCGGCTTGAGGATGACCAAAAGTCTTACCCGAGTCGAACTCTCCTGAGTGGTGTTGGTCTCGGCGATGGATCCACATCAGCGGTCAGTAGGAGCAGCCGTCCGATAACGTGACAACAGCCACAAGGATGGGAGAGATTTAATAAATTATTTTCCAAAGAACGCACCGATTGGATGTTCCGAAACCGAACGATCTATTCAGGTTTTGTGGAGATGCGCATCGTGATTGTCACGAACTTATCAATTTGTGGAATTCAGACGTTTGTTTGCACTCACCTCAAATCATGCGGCATTTACTTAACTCACCCCACTCACTCAGCTCACATACCTATTACTTCCATCTTTCCAAGTTCATATTCATCAGCCTACTTCCGTCTACTCTTGACACATGATGTGCTGCACTCTAATCCTGCGATCATTCTGTCACCTGCGGTGGCGTCCTAACCGAAATGGCTAAATGGGTAGATCAATGGCTGCTGTCCAACCGAAGTGCATGGTTGGTGTGTGCACGTAAGCCAAACTTTTCTCTCTCCCCGGTGGATTCATTGGGATAACTTTGATAATTAGAAAAAAATGGTACCTACGAAGGATAGGTTTCAAAAGGACATGAAGTTTATGAGGAACGCAGCCGATTATTTCATCATCCTTTCAAATGGACGCCGAAGTCACTTTGTCATTTTACATGTTGTTTGCAGCAGCACACCTTCAAAATTGAAGGCGAAATCTGTGTTTTTGTTCTCGACTGTCTCTCCCTCAGTGCATTATGTTTGACCAGTATTCTTTCTGAGAGCCAGTCAGATAAATCGATGTGTAAATTGGGTGCATAATAACGTGGCTTATGCGTTAACGCACGGACTATCAGGTTCGTTAACCATTTTTCCACTGACCTGGAAGCCTTTGAAACTTCGCTATACAGTTCAGAATGTTGTACTCTTGGTCGTGCCTTGATCTAGGAGGAAATCAAACTGAACGGATTCTCTTCACGAACGGTGCCACCAAAAATTCACCCCTAAAAATGCACATTTTACAAATATCAGTGATCAGTCCGCTGGAAAGTTGATTTTACACGCTGATAACGCAGTAGTTACTGTGCTGTCACAGTCGGCGTGTGTTCCACTTGATTTTGGTAGTTCTAATGCTCATCGCTCCCCCCACTGGAGATACATTAACACACATTCGTTCGGTAGCGCTACACTTTTTTCATCGGCTACATGAGAAGCGTATCATCAGTCTCTTCTGGTTGAAGCCAATAGAACCACAATTAGTAACCACACCGTTTATGTGATGAGATTTCGGGCATGAATCTTGAAACCACTGGAAGCATTCGGTTGTCCTTCCTGTAGAAAATCATTCGGTTCAGTGGACTCAATTTCCATTTTCTCCTAGCCTATCGAGCTCAATTCAGTGTTGTTATGTTCCATTTTGTTATTAGTACCTTCATATAGCTTCATACACTGTTGTATATGTATTAAGTATCCACGTGCGAATATGAACGATGTTTGAGTGAAGATAGACTAAGCCACTGTCAGTGAGGCAGTTTGGTTTTCTATGTGAGCCTATCAATCAGTCGTTTTCGGGGAGCTCCAGCTGCATGCGTTTTCACAATATAAAAGAAAATATCAGCCAAAAGAACGGAATGCCGTTTTCTGTTTATTTTTACGACGTCCTCGTTGTGTAATGTTGTAATGTGTTTGGAACATGCTCCAAATGCGATCACCAATCTACGGATTTCATGTCTTCCTCTTTAAATTCACAAATGACCACAAGGTGGACAAGAATTGCCCTACTCGTCTGATATCATACCCACCTGGAACGAGCATAGTACTTCTTGGCCCAGGTTCGCTAAGTAATACAGCTGGTGGGTGCACAGAATTTTCCTCAACGAGCATCTCAACTGACAGTGCCCTTGCTCACGCAGCGGCCGATGGACTGGCATCTGGATACCCCCCACTAGTACTTACGCCAACTGTTCGGAGATCAATTGACGCTTTTCGCTGTTGGTTGGACGATCCAAAAGCACGCCAGTCTTTTCTACTTGTGGGTCCGGAGGGTTGTGGGAAGAGGTAAGGGCTCTTATGCACCCCCCTTTGGTTGGAATTGGTAATAAGCATACCAGTTTTCATTGGTCTGTTGAAGCACGTTTTAATATCAGGGTTCATTCTAAAAGAGATTTTCCTCCAGAAGAAACGACTTTTCATCGATCTTTTTAGATGATCTGTGCCCTGCGATATCCGTTTATGGTTTTGATCGTAAGAAAACTCAACAGCTTCAGTTACCACCAGACCACAAATTCACATATTTTCGTCTGATGATAGAAACTGCACTGTTGGTCACCGGTCATTATCAGTTTTCAATCGCTTTCGACTCTGATATCGATGAAGGTACAGTTGTTATTGACTTAATAAACGGGACAAAAAGAAGTCTCCTGAGAATTAGCGTCATTCTGGGTAGAATTAACATCATGCATGACGGCAATTTTTGTCATCACACCGAGTCTTTGTGAATGGATGAATTGCTCTAACATGTATTGAAAGTCGATCAACAGAATCCGCCTGGTTTGCGAATTACTCCTGAACTAATTTACACCGATAAATTTAGGTGGTTTTGGCGTCACAGGAAGCTATGGAATTAACAACCGCCTGTGGTGCTGTTTCCGTTCCCAAGTCCCAATTTTGGAGTTAGTCCTGTAGAAATAACTAAGTCAATGTCGAAAATCCGAGAATTACTGCGTACCTTTTTCATATTTAATCGTCATTCGAATCTGTTCACTTTGTAGAACATCTGAACAGATAGTTTAGCAGATCACCGGTTCTCCCTCCCCGAATTCACTTCATTGCCCATTTTTCCTTCTCAAAGTCGTCTGTTGGACTACTGCTTCGCTATGTTCAACCGGTCAGCTCAAGTGGCCACTATTCAGTGCTCCGCGCAGACCACACCCATCCATTTGCTGGAAAAACTATCCCAGTGTTGCATGACGGTGACCAGCAGTACAGCCGGGACGATTGCCGGTCGTGTTCTTCGTCCGCGCGAAGGAGAACGGTTGATTCTGTATTTGCGGGATTTGAACCTCGCAAAACCGGACAAATGGGGTTCGTGCCAGTTGACGGCGTTCCTCCAGCAGGTATAACTCACTTTATTATTATTTTTATGACAGTTTTGTCTGTTGGCTGATGGAATAGAAAATCAGAAAAATGGTGAATATAACTCACTCGTATTCTGTTTTAAGGTCCTCTGTATCCAAACTAAAGTATGACTACACCTGCTTAGACCGCCTGTGCTTTTCTGAAAGGGCTCGAATATCCCTCCTCTGCACCACAGCTGATCCCCCCTAGTGCAATGGTGTGAAGAGTAGATGCAGTGAGCGGTATATCAGATTGGTTTCATTCCATCGTCTTCCACTATGAATGGCGCATATGTTGTACAGAGGTTGTTGTTCCCTTCACCAATTCTGCGGGGAAACATAAGTGGATAGATGGGCGCGAAAGGCAGTAGCTGGCATGATTGATACTGAATTCAGTAGTAAAAGTGGGCATTTCTTTAGGAAGGTCGAAAGGAGGGAGCTGCACTTTGAAGAAGATAGCTTGGATATCCGTCTGCTACCACAGATGTGCACTTTCCCATCCAGGACTCATTCACTGACCACCGTAGAATGGAGATAAGTTCTTTAGATTTGTGTTTGCACGGTGCATGCACTAGACGTTTTTGGCTCAAGAGTGTTTGGTCTTATGATTTGAAACCGGATGTGATCGGCTTGTCAGTCACCAGGAAACGACTGACTCATCATCAATCGGTGTTTTTGACTGCAAGGAACTACGGCTCACAGGTCGGACTAATGCTTTCCAAATCCATCATTGATGGCGTCCGTTGTTTTCCTACTATTGTTTATACTACGTGTTAGACCTCCAAACAACTTTTTTGCTTTTTGATCGCCTCTGTTTTTTTTATTTCTACCTGAACTAAGTGCATCCGCACAATTTTCTTTTCCAAAACAGCTGCTGACCTATCATGGCTACTACGATCCAGTCAACCTGGAATTTGTGGGTGTTGAAGGCATACAGTTTGTTGGAAGCATTACGCCGGCTACCACTTCTGCAGGTTTAGGACGACATCTACTGTCACCCCGGTTCACTTCAGCTCTCCGGCTGACTGTTATAACCTACCCGGAGCGAGACCAACTAATTTCCATCTACACGTGTCTACTTCAGGCGGTTGTACATTCCCATTTGGCGGCAAACTGTACCTCCGTGTGCGATAGCCGAGCGTCCAAATATACTGTTCAGGCACATTCAACAAAGACTCCTCCATTGTTAAATCCGGTGCGATTGCATATGATGTCCTCAATAATGGTACAGCTTCTTGACAGCGTACAACAGCAGTTCAGAGCCGATGAACATGCACACTGCGTCTTCACCCCACACTTGTTAACCCGATGGACAGCCGGACTATTGCGCTACGAGTTAAATGGATCAGTCAATAATTTGTGGGCCGCTTTTGGTCAAGAGGCGCGATGCGTGCTACGCAATAGACTTCCGGGTGAACGTGCTCGAAGTCAGTTTGATACGCTTTTCAGTGGTCTAGTGTACAGCAACCTTAGCAGTACTACTACCCATGGGGAATTCAGTGGCGGGGACGAAATCCAGACAATTTTGAAATTTGCCACAGGAGAGGTTGATGAATTGTATGATTTTTGCGGGGAAAGTGAAAGTCCTCGTGGCAAGTCTTCCGAAGAAGCAGGGTGGTTTGTCACTTGGGGTGCCAAAGAAGCAGCTCCACCAGGCAGTCCAATACCCCTTCATGGCAGACCACTTGGATTTATGGTAATGAGTCACATAAGGGAAGTTTGTGAACGCGGTTTGACCCAAATTGCTAGAGAACAGTGTCCAAAAGCAGCTGAGCTGGCCCTATTCCCTGAGTTTATAGATCTTATTTGTCGCATAGAAAGGGTCTTGACCCGCCCGGCTGGATCCCTACTGTTAGCTGGTCGTTCAGGTATTGGAAGGCGATCTGCTTTGAACCTCGTGACACACCTACACCAATTCGAAGTTCATCGACTGCGCGTTGGTCGTGACTATACAGTTCGGCACTTTGTAGGCGACGTGAAGGTGGCATGTCAAGCTGCCGGGATAGACTCCCAGCCTACGGTGCTATTGATTGAAGACCATCAACTAACTCACGATGCAATGCTCGAAATAATCAATAGTTTACTGGCCTGTGGGGAGGCGTCTGGTTTGTTCACTGCAGACGAACTTGAGGCACTAGCAACAAACACGCCTCCCACCGGTGGGGTGAGCTTGCGTGAGGCAGCTGCAGAAGCTAGTCATAGAGGACCGATTTCCTCATTCTTCGCTCAGCGCGTTCGTGCAAACTTGCACTTTGTCATCGTTTTGGATGTGGATGATTCCGACCAACTTACAGCTAGGCTGCGTGCGAATCCTTCTGCATACAAACACTGTGAAGTTCAGTGGGTGGATAACTGGACCAGAAACAGTTTACTTAACCTCCCTAAACTACTCATTTCTGCTGTTCGTGTCCTTCCGAATGTAGAGGAACTTTGCCAAGCATTTACTAGCCTGCATAACACAGCGCCCCATCTATACATGGCTACACCTCGCCGCTATCTGGCATTATGCGCCGCCTATGCCGGAATTGAACAAACGCATCGATCAAAACTTGAAGCTCGGGCATCCAGATTGCAAGCTGGTTTGGCGAAACTGAAAGAAGCTCGACGACGAGTCTGTCAGCTGAAGAAGAGTGCCGCAGAACAGGGCGAACAACTGGCAGAAAAACAAACGGCAGCGGATAAAGCTCTCGAACAAATAAGTGCAGCCATGCAAGTAAGTTTATGGTTAGTCGTTTACTTGTATCCAGTGCTGTAAAGGTGCGGCTCGTAATACTAAACGAATTTTTCTGGTGCTACGCTCCCAAACCGCTTTTATATCGCTACGAGTAGCTTACCACAATAGGTGCATATTCGAAACAGTCTCTCCACCTATTGCTCGAGATTAGCATCCCGATCAGGAGACCAAAGAGAATTTGGTTATGGAAGACCTAGATGGACTTTCGTCTTGTAAGTGCAAAAGTGCGCATCTCGCGAAACTTCAGACAGTCTCGAACCCGCGACCTTCTGGATAGTAGTTTGAACACTTAACCGTTCGGCAGTGTGTTCGCACTCAGGCAGGATATATCTCCGCTCCTTCTCCGATCATGGGGTCCACATCACTCGGTTACATGTGTGTCAACACGTGTGAATGAATACACATAAGCCGCTGAAATGTTGCTTTAGTTCCCTCTGCTATAACTTGTCAGCTAAACTGAATGCATGAAGTATGAAGTAGCATATTAGTTCAGCTGTGTGTACATGCATGACACATGGAACAATATCGGCGTACATTAGTAAATGACCATTAAATTGTGATGCAGCTATGTTGGACAAGGACGATCGTTCAGGCTCGTGTTCAGAGGAGACCTTTCCCCGGTCACGTCCAAAGACTTACCCTTGTTCGAAATTACACATCTGGATGACTCGATGTTAACTTTCAGATAGCTCTTTTGAAGCCGCTTCACGCAAATTTACCTACTTTGTAGGGAGC
The DNA here is from genome assembly GCF_000715545.1 of Opisthorchis viverrini. Lineage (NCBI taxonomy): Eukaryota > Metazoa > Platyhelminthes > Trematoda > Opisthorchiida > Opisthorchiidae > Opisthorchis > Opisthorchis viverrini. The sequence goes on along the minus strand of NW_008751699.1, from coordinate 976,215 downwards.
TGCTGAGCAAAGGACTGAGATGGAGAATCTACGGAGCCGTGTCGCCGAAGAGTCAAGAGATTTGGAACGCCGGAAAGCCGCGATAGACACAGAGCTTTCGGAGATTGAACCTTTAGTCCAACAAGCTCGCGCTGCCGTGGGTAGCATCCGGCCTGAGGCCTTGTCGGAAATTCGTGCATTGCGAGCACCACCGGATGTGATTCGTGATATACTTGAAGGTGTACTGCTCCTGATGGGAATACGTGATACCTCTTGGGTGAGCATGCGAGGCTTTCTCGCAAAACGTGGTGTCCAGGAGGAAATTCTAACATTTGACGCACGGAAAATAAGCGCGGAACTACGTACAAGTGTGGAGAAGTTACTTGCTAAAAATCAGGATTCTTTTGATCCGAAGGTAATCAGTTACTTCACCTTTTTTCCCGTGAGGAATGACATTTTGGATGAGGCATTTGTGACTTGGTGCATTTTGCTGCATGTATAACACTTACTGTGGTAGTAATGCAGGAGAATACTCCTAACGTTACTGAAAGCTATTCGACAGCCCACTTTTGGTTTTGCCCCTCTTGGGACTCATCAAGAAACTACATCTCGAGTATCGTGCCAACTGAAATAGGAAACTGGCTTTGTGCAGCATATTCCCTTGAAGAATTTCATAAACGAGCGATTCGGTCAAGTCTCGCGCTAAAGCCAAAACTGGTGCATCTTAAGCATACGGGTTTTCCTTTTCTATTCATGAGTCTGAACCCTTGAAAACATCAAAACGTAGTTCGTGTTATACACTACTACTATACTTATCTCATAAGTTACTTTCTTAGGGTTCCACAAACGAATGGGTGACGGATACCGAATCTTCAGTTTTACTCTTCTTTTCACTGCAAGTGCCACCGAAATGAACCTTCATTGCTCTCGATCCAACAACATCCACACGGTTCATTTTCTGAAATCTTCGAAATTCTACAGCCGATTTCGTCCTTCCTGGGGTTCGTCAAACTTCCTTCCTTCTGAGACATTCAGTTTTACTTTGGCAATTACAAATTAGCTGTAGACTGAACGAAACGTCATATCAATCGCTCGTTTATGCTGATCTGCACGTGAATGTGCAGCAGGAAGGTCCCTTTATATTTCGCCTGATACGTACTCCTTATTCCGGCACCATTTTTATTAGGTGAACGAAGGGAAGTTCTGTGAGTGTGTGCGATAACTAATGGCCTATCTCTAATGACTTGTAGAGTTAGTTTCGGCCAGAATATCACCCCTTAGAGGTTAGTGACTGTCAAAGGAATGCACTCACTTGCAAGCCGATTTGTGTTTGGCAGGAGACTCAATTGGTACCCAGCTGAACCTGTCGTTTGTGATATTCTTAAGCAACTGAATCTGCTGCACCAAGCTGCCTTACGGTTTAGCTGATATTCAAGATAGCACGACGTAAAGTACTACTCATAAGATGGACTGTCGAAGAGTTTTCAGCAACCCTATGAGTGAGACATTGTGATACTGACTATATTTGTCTCATCATCATCACCATCCTCATCATCGTAATCACCCCAGCCATCATCGTGACCACTATTGGTATCATTATCATTATCGTCGTTATCAACATCGTCGTTTTTTGTGGCAGTAATGCATGAAGGCTTTTAATCACCAGTTTGACAAAACGTGTCGAAACGCAGCTGTTTTAGGGGTAAAGCTACAAGATTTTGTTTCCAGTCATTCATCAGTCACCAAACTTTCTCTATGGTACCAGATTGCAAAGAGAGCCTCAGTAGCCGCTGCACCATTAGCAACCTGGGTTCGCGCAAATGTCAAGTACGCCACTGTTCTTGAACGAATAGCTCCATTGGAAGCCGAGCAAGCACAACTTCAAGGGTCACTCTCACAAGCAGAATCATCGTTGAAAGCGCTTGCTGAAGAGCTAGCAGGAGTAGATGCCAGAGTGGGACAATTGCGGGCTGTATTTGAACAACACACTGCTGAGGCAACCCGACTAAAAGTTGAACTTGACCGAGCCAAAGAGACCTTGGCTTCTGCTGAGGCGCTGGTCGGAGAACTGGAAGGTGAACATGCGCGGTGGAAAAAGCAGGTGAGTGTAACTTTCCATTTGGAGAACGTTTTGGTAGACTAAATCAGATTAGGTCCCCCTTTCAGTCAAACGTGACATTAAATCACATACCAATATAAATTTGCGGTTGATAAAAGACAGCAACTTGATGTGATCGACACGTCCATCTACACGAGCATCTACACAGCATTATTCAGAAAAAAATATAGGGGCCCTATCTGTTAACGCTCTAACATGCGTTGTGAGATTGGCTTGCGAATAGTGAAATATATGGGCCAGGCGAATCATTTTGGCCTCCTGGTTCTATTTAATGTTCTTCCAGCACAGAAGGGCCATATTTGGTAACTTCAAGACGAATCCCAAACCAGAATAGGTGGGGGAGATAACAGAAAATTTAGGAGAGCTGTCATGGTGCTGCATCATGTGTCGGGCCGGGGGGAAGGGTGGGTGGTTTGGGCGAATGCGCCTCACTCTGATACCACAGAAATATCATGCGATTAGTCATTTTACCGAATGAATTGCATCCAGAAGTGCGTTTTCCGTCTTTTTATATTGATGAAAACGCATCTGACTGTGCAGAATAGCGTTTCGGACGATGCACGCGTGATAGGGCCTTGGTAGAAACCTCCAAAAAAGTATACTTTCAAGTAAATTTGTGCAGCAAGTTGTGTACACCGAATCGAAGGGTGACCAGTTTGAAGGTGCCTGTACAGTCGTCGAAACCGAGTCATCGAACTTCTAAGTCATGATCATATCCTCTGGATCATCAAGAGCACTAAGTAGTCTGCTATTGGCTTCCTTTTCTCAGTAATATCTTTTCCAATGTGTATTTGAGCAAGATGTTTCTGAATTTTAGTGAGCTTTGGTTGCCCTCAAAAGCCTTGAGTCTGGAAAATTTATGGGTTTTTGTTACACCGGACTAAAGTTGACGGTACGAGATATCGCCAAACTGAATTCCGAGGTAGTATACCAAAGATAGATTCCGTTTACTGTCTTATACCGTAAATCGTTTTGAACTTTCTGTTTCCTAGGTCAATGAACTGACCGTGAAACTCACTGCCCTGCCACCTCTTGCACTTTTATCGGCTGCATTCATCACCTACCTCTCCGCGAGCCCCGAACATGTGCGGAAAAGTCAAATGTGTGAATGGGTTCGACAGCTTACCGCTCTTGGCATGACGATTCCGAACGAATCGTTGTACCTGCAAGCTTCATCTGATCCCAACCATTTCGGGGAAGCTAAAGGGTTCGACGTGTTGCGCTTTCTCACAACCGAGAGAGAACAGCTGGTCTGGCGAAATCAGGGACTGCCATCCGATCAATTGTCGATTGAGAATGCTGTAGTGATTCTGGAGGTGCGTCATTTCTGGAAATTAATATTCTACTGTAATGCTTGAGGCTGTGAAGTTTCCCAAATTTACCTATGGATCAAAAGAGGCCTCAAATGTGGAAACCTTGGGACCTCTAGCGGATAGAACCGTCTGTAACTGGACACTTTATACCAATCGATGACCTTGAAAAAAGTGAAGTTATTCTGGGAAATTCTACTGAATGAATAACCTCCATGGTTAATCAAGCTTTATAGGAACACAGCTATTCAACAGCCAAGTAAATAGACAGAATTCAGGGCTTGACTTTTTTACATCAAATTTATGCAGTAGACTCCGTCTGTCATTGTCAGTTTTCGGCGTTTTGTCCAAAAATAAGCAAACTACTAGTGCTAAGGATAGTAGTATTATCACAAGAATTAAGTTTTGTACATTGACCTCATAAAGAGATGAAGCGTTGACGAGGGACGGTAATGGAACCTTGTTAACATAAGCATGGATCGATATGGCAAGTGCTGTCTCTTACTCTTCTGTTCTTCAAGTGGATCAACGAAATGACGGGCGTGAGTTTGACTTCTTGGTTCGAAACTTGATGTTATGTTCTCTGTCTAGTTGGTGCAGTCGCTGTCGATTGAGTTATTTAGTTGCCTTTCTTGGTTGGTTTGTCTTGCAACTACAAACGCAGCAATTTCCGATTAAAAGTCCTCTTATAAAAAAGTAATTTGTTGCTGCTTAGTTCTGAATCCGTAGTTCAGATTTTACTCTCTTGTAGGAGACACTTTAATTGTCGGTATCAGCTTGGGAATACGTGAAATGGGCCGGTACTTATGATCATCCTGATTATACCCCTGGAGACACCTGCTACTGATGCATACTCCTGCACAGTGCAAATTAAGTATGTGCCTTGTATGGTTTCTGAATTGTAGAATCCGGGAGAGCATAATGAATTCTGAGGAATGGACTTTCGCTGCTATTCGATCTGATGCAGACCAGAAGTTAGATGGGATACCGGTAACGACACCTACCTGTGCTGGGGAAACCGGGCAGCGGCTTCATCAGAATTGACAGGTACAAAAGAGCAGCAGCAGACAGCGGATTGGTCAGTACAAACGACTGGCCTGCGTACAGCACAGACAGGAGCACGCTCAGTAATAGCAAACCATAGCATTTTGGAGGGTTGTAGGGTATAGCCATAACAGTCACTATGGCGGTGTCTATTTGGTGACGAAATGAACTTGTTGAACAAGCAAAACGATAGTAATAGGGAAGAAGAAAAACGTAATTGACTGCAGTCAGATGAACAGACAAGCGATTACAGGCAGAGGATGGCTACCGGAAAAGGCCACAGTTATAACTGTGTACCACATTGCGCACCACATTGCACTAGAGTGAGACGCAAAGACATAGGTCAGCGGGGAATCACATGCAAAGTGAAACAACCAGAAACACGTTCTGAGTAGAACGACCTTGAACATGTGCCCAGTGAAGTGACCTCGGTCGCTTTGGTCGTGACCAAGTTGGTAGCGGACCGTCTGTGTTCAACTCCTGACGAGTCAAGCTTGCCCCTATGGGGAGCCTAAGTGATAACTGCGGCGGACGTGACCAGTGTGGAACAGATTCAAAGAGCCAATAGCGACGAGTACGAATCGCATCTGGTCAAGTGATCATGGTTACATCGTACCAGTCGAAGTTTGTATTGCGTAGAATACGGGAATATGGTCAACAGTGTGCTGAAAAACACCGGAACATCGAACCACTTAGCAGTAGCCTGTGATAAAGTTAAGTTTGAACACTGATTTCTGTAGTGAATCAACACTTCCCAGCCGATGTCGTGAATTATTTGGGTTAGTAACAGTTCTTCATGGCGCCTGTGCCCCTTCTGACTCAGGAACGCAGCTGCAATTTGTGCGAGTTTAGGATGGTCTCGTGCATATTCGTTTTAGCTTGTAAGCTATGCCTTAGCGTGCCTTAGTTTCTAGTCGAGTTTCCTAATAAGACGGTGAATAGCTGTTGGTAGCTGTTGATTAGGCAATTAGTATCGTATGAGCGGGGTTTCCGATCAACAGAAGTGCACAACCGGCTGCCATTTGTACTAATGTGATACGCGACGACACTCGATCTAACGGGGAACCCCAAATTATCGTTCTTGAAATCGGCTCAAAACTTTCGTTTTAATTCTGTTTAGTTCGTGAATTTAAATCAACAGGAGACTACTTACCGTCTTTATTCCTATTTACCCAACCTCAGACTGGGATGTGTCCGTTCATCGTTGATCCATCATCCAGAGCCTTGAACTGGCTGAAGCAACATTTAAGAGAACGGAAGGTAGAGGTTGTCAGCCAACGCGTAAGTCAATTCTAGGTATCATTCCGACTCGTTCCACTCGGAGTCTTCTTTCATAAACCTCATCACCAGCTTCCCTCCAAAGTAGATTGTTTCTGCTGTTATGTGATATCACTGTGCCATTATCTTCTGTTATTTAGAGTGCGAACTTTACGACCACCTTGGAACTGGCAGTCCGTTTCGGCAAGTCGCTTATCATACAGGAGGTGGATGAGATTGAACCTATTTTGTTCCCACTGCTGTCTGGAAGTCTCATTTTCCAAGGTGAGTTTCAAAGCATAGGTAAACGTCTTGACACAATGTGTAGCGTTGAATCTCTTGGGAAGATGGTTATTCAACCTTCGTTGTTCGAATACAGTCGTTGACTTTTTTCTGCTTAAGGTCGAGGTAAGATGAATTGGGCCCTCAGATTTGGTAGTAAGCCATATGCAGCGTAACATCAATTACTTTCATGGTTGATTTTTTGAATATTTTTCCCAATCACGCTATCCTGTCTCTCAGATCAGTAAGTTTTTGGTTGGAACCATGCGAGTTTTAGTAAATGCCATATTCCTGGGGTAGTACACATACTCCCTTGTGACCTGTACGTTGGTAGTTATGTGTGCGCCAATTTAGAGTAATCTACTAAACTATTCACCAGACACCTGACCAATGATATGCAGATTTGAGTGGGCTATATTCTCCTGAGCAAAATGGAAAGATCTCTGGCACGGCCAACCCAGTCAACAAGTACTGTCAAATCACTGCCTTGAAGCCTCCAGAAGTATGCCCGTCATATGCTTCAGTTTGCACTGCTCAAATTCTTGACTATGTTGTATATCATGACATGACTTTTAAAATATGCGATGTGCACCAAAATGCATCTATCCATCTGCGTTGCGCAACGTAATGACTATGTTTAGTGATATGCGCGTTAATTTCGTCCTATAACTATCCTTGAACTGGAACTACCTTCTAATTATGGCCCATTACAGCGCGGTACCTACAAGTTATGGAGCTTTCTCGTCTGGACTGCCGTCACAATTAATGTTATGAATAAAAAGAACGACATTCACTCACTACGAATACCACCACAGAGCGTTTTTTATCAGCTGCACTCGTGGGATTACCACAGAGCACACCACTCATTTTGCACACCGGTCATCCGGAAATCACAGCAAAATGGAATATGATTAGACATAGTTAAATTTACCTTGGGGGGGGCCTTAAGCAAGAGCACTGAGTCTTCACATGGTAGCGATCATCACCAATCCATCTTCCCTTTCAGGCGGAAGATCTACGGTTCTCCTTGGGGATAAAACGGTCGACTACCATCCTGATTTTCGCTTGTTCTTGTGCACCCGACAAACCCCCACCAGTATTGGCACGATTCGACCAGCGAGTGCTTCATCTCTTGTTACGGTGGTGAATTTCGTAACCACAAGAGCTGGTCTGGTCAATCAACTTTTAGCAGCTAGTCTGCACCATGAACGTCCGCAAATGGAAGAGAAACGACAAAACTTGGTTCGCGAAGAAGAACGCATGAAATTGGAACTGGCCAAATTGGAAGATGATCTGCTTGAGGTAGGCTTCATTAGCTGATACTGAAACTGGTGAAGGACAATTGTCCGTATTACTAGTTCTTTCAACCTAAAAACCGTTCTTTCTAGATCGGATGACCCTTTTGTGATAATCGACCCGAAGTTAGATCGAACGGCAGTCGCTCAAGTTGTCTAGACTATTCTTTTTTCCTTTTGATCACAGGCACTTGCGAACGCGCATGGAAATATCTTGGAGAATAAAGAGCTTTTACTTTCTCTGAATAAAACCAAACAATCCAGTATGACCATATCTGATTCCTTGAAGGAATCCTCAAGGCTACAGGCTGAACTAGACAAAGTAAGTCACTGTGCTATGGAGATAGTTTTCATGTTCACCACGTCCTTTGCTTTTTTAGAGCATCACTGTTAATCGGCATGGCGCCAACTTTCTTGTCTGTTGAATGAAGAGTGATGAGAATGTTACCGTTACGCTTAGAGTATGATACAGGGCATTGGAACTCTCAGTTATCCGTGTGGGGCGATATTTCCGGGTGACCGTAACACTTATTGAGAAGACATTTCCCCTGCTCTTTACGTGTTTGTGGATGTGTAAAATAACTACAGTAACCCAGTTTTGGAATCAAATAGCCTCGACGAATCCCGTACGACTGGTGTAGCAGGATCAGATGAAAGTCGACTGACACATGCGTCGCGCCTTTCGGCTCACCTCTTTTAATCCATTCAACTTGTATGTGAAAACCAACTTCAGTGGCGCACCGGTTTGCAGGCGCAGTGTTAAAGTATAAGGATGTGCACGGATTTTGTGCATTCTGCGTCTGAAGCCGATATATAAAGTTTGATTTCCTAATATGGAGATTCATACTATATATCTTGTCTAACTGACAGCTAATCACACTGCTGACCAGCCTCTCTTGGTCCAACATCTAAGTGTTCGAACATTAACCGGGAGGCTGCTAGTCCGAGACTCCCTAAAGTTTGATGAGATGCGCACTGCTAAAAACCCCAAATAAGGACGAAACACTTTAGAATGCTTTTCGGCTCTTCAGCATAGATTGACCTCACTTACAAGATGAAATCCTCATTAAAGACATGTGTAGAACGTTTCTGTCCTCGTGATGTCCTGATAAACGGACAGCGTGGCGAAGAGTATTTTTCTCGTGTTCTCATCGTCAGGTTACTGTTTATTTATTTAATGACTAAACTAGGCATAGATAATGAAACGAATAACTAAGATTGGTTACTGAATTAAAAGGGAAGAAACACAGACAAATGGTTATTCGTATATCATCCAAGTGCGTGGTGTAAGGTGATCTAGAATAGCCTTGAGCTACTGAGTTGACCGATTTGTGTTACATGGCCAAGACAGGAAAGTTTTTGAAAGTAAAGTACCAGATTTCGCAGTCGTATTGCGATTATTTTGGTTGTAGCAAGAATATGTCAGAACTGTGCATCCCACCCCGTTGCAAAGAAGATTCTAACTGAGCCTAGTCTATAAAGGTGAACTGTTGTCTTAAACAGTTGATCGCCACTTGTTTCAGCCCCTCCTACGCACGTTTCAAGCTGCAAGTTTGCATCCTTGGGTTACAACCGACCATTTGATAAATTAAAAGTGGAAGGCAAGATTCCGGTCCTCACCCAGAATATGTTTGTGTGTTCTTTTTCCTGCTGTTGGTCGGCGGAATATTTTGAGTGCATGATACGGCAACTCGCTGACTATCTCTCCTGCAGGAATACCACTAAACTCAGTGACTCGCAGTGACTCAGTGACTGCATCACGCGTCAATGATGCTGGTCAAGAGGCTAATCCGGTTGAGTCGTTTCATACTATCCACTGAGTAGCTCATAGCGTATCAGCATCGAATAAGCGGTGTCACCTGATTACAGTAGAAGCAGGTTGCAAAATCCTGCACTGTCGAAAGGATTCGCACGATCCCTGAGTTTGTCTTCCTGTCGCGAACTGGCCGACCCACCGTCTCAGCGACCATTGAGACCGCCTTACACTATCCAGTAGATGACAACCAACAATCCTTTTTTAACTATTTTAATGTAGTGACCCATCATAACCATTTACTTAATTACCTGCCTTTGTTTTAAGCACTAAATAGGTACTGAGCAGAAAACCATACCCCAAGAACAGTACTGGTCATTGCTCTAGTTATACTAGTTAGACAGATAGATAGATAGATAGATAGATAGATAGATAGATAGATAGATAGATAGATAGATAGATAGATAGATAGATAGATAGATAGATAGATAGATAGATAGATAGATAGATAGATAGATAGATAGATAGATAGATAGATAGATAGATAGATAGATAGATAGATAGATAGATAGATAGATAGATAGATAGATAGATAGATAGATAGATAGATAGATAGATAGATAGATAGATAGATAGATAGATAGATAGATAGATAGATAGATAGATAGATAGATAGATAGATAGATAGATAGATAGATAGATAGATAGATAGATAGATAGATAGATAGATAGATAGATAGATAGATAGATAGATAGATAGATAGATAGATAGATAGATAGATAGATAGATAGATAGATAGATAGATAGATAGATAGATAGATAGATAGATAGATAGATAGATAGATAGATAGATAGATAGATAGATAGATAGATAGATAGATAGATAGATAAATAAATAAATAAATAAATAAATAAATAGGTAGATAGGTAGGTAGATTACATAGACAGGATTTACTTAAGATCGGAGTTCCAGTTCGTCTCATGCCTGCCTCACCCTGAATGGTGAACTGATTAATCATATGTACAGGCTATATTTTCCCCGCTGTTCTCTTTGCAGCGTCATTTTTAACTACATTGTTAATACGTTGTTTCCTTTCTAGGAACGCGATGTCTTCTATCCTCTGGCTGAAGCTGGTAGTCGTGTATATTTTGCACTGACTGAACTTGTCAAGATCAACTGGATGTACCAGTTTAGCCTAAACAGCTTTCTTCATCTATTCGAGAAGGCCCTCGAAGCTGTTTATGTAAGTTTTTTTTCGGAATCGATGGCGAGTGCTCGCAATAATTTATAGAGCGATACAGCAAACAGCGTTCGTAATACTATCTCACGCCCACGCGACGATCAGTTTTTACTATTTGTCTTTTATGATGTAGGGTATGTGAGGCCATCTTTCTAACTTTGTTTTCAATGCATTTGTTATTTTGTAAATATCCTGGTCACTATTTTCTAATCTAGTTGCTGCTGGTTCGCAATTTTAAGAAAGTACCCTGTTCGGTTCTAAGGTCATCATATCAGTCTCCCATTGAGGGGTCTACATGAATATCGTGTTTCAGTAGACGATAGCGTAGAGCAGTTACATAGTTGGTGATGACTAAACTAACCTTTTCTCCCCTGTGCTTCAGGACCCGTCACTACCCACCGCTGGTAAAGTAGCGTTTCTACACAAGAGACTTGAGGCTCTTGCATTTGCGCACGTCTCGCAAGCCCTATTCAAAGCTGACCGACCAATGTTTACCATGCATATGGCTCGATGTCTGAGACCAGAGGCGATTACGGAGGAAGTAAGTAGCGTTTATACATGTGACAAAAAGCTAGCAGTTCGGCTATTAATTTCCCATGCAAATGAATCAAGTAAATGTTGTGCAGATGTACGGTAGTCAAATCTAATAGCATCCTTCTTCGTAAATTATCGCAACAACTATTCAGCTTTATAGGACTTTGGTTGTAATTTCTGCCACTTTCACCAGGCGCCTGAACGGTGTCTCTCTTTGGTTTCAATGAAGTCTAAAAGAGCACACTATACTACAAGGCCCACCGCAGAAAATTGCTTGGCCAACAAGTTCTTACTGTCTATTTCAAGACAAATTTATTTTGCATGCTGAAAGTTGGTTTCATCTTTGAGAATAACCTCCTTTGCCACCTAAATACTTTACTGTAAACCAGGCACACATCATGTTAAATAACTTAGCGGGAAAGATGCCCGCTGATTTACTACTTGCGTTTAAACTGTCAGACAACTGTAATGTACTACGTGTAGTACAGTAACCGCCGGTTTCTTAAAGTTTGATTACTGTGAATGGGACAGGGGCCGAATCTTTCGAACATGCCCTTCCAGGAATAAATAGGACGTTCTGAGTTGTTAGATATGTAGGGTGGTACAAGGGACACTTCTCTGTCTTGACTTTGTTCACATTGAACCCTTCAAATCTTTTACGTACTTCACTCGAAAAGGCCTTTCAGTGAGTTTGATTAATTTTTACTCAGTATACAGGATCCTCTGAAGCAACGTTTTCTACCCTGGTGATGTGCGGAAACCCATTTAGGGCCAGTCCCGACTGTGCACGTTGTCCTCCATTACTTACAAGGTTACCCCTCAAAACCAACTATACATTCACAGTTCTTATCCTCGGTTCAACAATGGTACGCCTATTTTATCTCACGTTTTCATAGAGCTCATGCCCGCATTTTCTGCAAGACATTGGGGCAGTTGACCCTCCGGGCCAAACCAACAATCCCAAGTCGAAGAATGGTTGCGTTTTGTTTGTCATTTCCTCTAGTTTCTGCTCAGCTATAAATTGTCCTGAGCTTAGATTCAACTGTGCCATTTCTGTCTTGTTCAGCTTCGTGGCGCTTATGTACCCTAGAGATGGATCCTTAAACCATGGAACTTAGTTTGTAGTGTCTTCAGCAACCGTGACTGACTTCTTCAGTTTTCATAGGGCGTCAGTCGCGAACCCTGTCACTTGGACCGCCTAAACCGCAAATTTCACAAGTAATGAACACCGCTTTTCTTCCATTAATAGTCCATCTTATGTGACTTTATGTAGGCTTTTCTCTGGGCTTCCTGTGCATTCTGGACAGCCATAAAGGGTTTGTCATCTTTTGTATCAAATAAGAGCTGTTGGTGGAGACTTCTGACCCTCACGTTCAAATTAAGAGGCCTGTTTTATATGCTAGCAATCTAATTATTTATGTTCGTTGCCAGTTTCCGCTTCGCAGTATCCCACCGAATCTGCAGGAACGCTCTAGAAATCGTTCACCAAAGCTTTTGTGGAAGCAACTTTTGCGGCATTTGTGCACTTCGTAGACTCTTACTCATTCTGAAGTGTTTGTGAGTCTAGAGGAGTTCTCCATACACCAACGATATCAGAAATTCGTGTGTTATCCTTCAGTCCACTCGATAGGGATGTTATATGGCCCACAACTGGAACATACTTCACTGAAGTGTCCCAATTGGAATCAAGGACACTGCAAACGTGACTTTTGAACATCATCGGTTGAATCCAGGCACAGATCAGAAGCGTTTCTCAGCTGGACCAGTGGAGTGGTTTTAACAGGTTTCGCTTCTCTGTCTAAGCAATGAGTGCTCTGCAATAAATCCACCATTTGCTTACCAAACCTTTCTGAAAATTATAGTGTGCCAAGTTGGATGGCAGCGGTGGAAGTCAGACAGTCAGAGGCCATCTTAATAGCGTCTCGAATACCATATATAGCCCATCAACATTCATAGGATTTTTGTAAACAGTACTTTGAAAGGTCCCCATCCAAAAAAACACTGCACTGGATCATTTGTGAGCCCTGATGACATCAGATTACTGATCAGTTACAGGATAATAAAGCCAGTTAAAACGGAAAGTTGTCCTTCTAAGTTTGTGATTTGGAATTTATGGTATCGATAACTAGGTACATTGAGCAGAAAATGACCGACTTGCACAGTAAATTATCGTACCAACTACTCCCGTGAAAACTGCAGATGAAAAGCATGGTTCATGGCCCTCCATCTAGTATGATGACGTGCATGATGATCCTTCATCTCACCTCCTCAATGCAGAATGCTTATTTTCATTTTTTTTTAAATTAGGAATGGCAGTTCTTCACTGGTGTGACTGTAACTGATCCGCAGATTGACACCAAGTCCGCACCCAGTTGGCTGGATCCAGATCGTGTCCGTGATGTGTTGCGTTTCAAGGTAAGTTATGGAACCACAAAAAAATTCCACAAGTTGGTGGTGCCATGAGAGATTGGCGCACACAGAGATTGTTGACTTCATGTTTTCACGATCTACAGTATATATTTAAGGCCTTAATATCGGACTGGTTCAAACAACAACCAGTTCCGAGCTTTCGAAGATGAGTGGGTATGCTTGCTTTAGGCCAGGATTAAGCTGATCCTTAGCAGAATGACCCCAAAATTTGGTACTCCTTCGCTCTTATCCTTGGGCTGTTTCTTTCCCAACTTTCATCCACTTCTACTAGCTTCCACAAGAAAGGATGTTCTTTTTGTTCGAAATAGGGATTTTTATGGGAATTCGATGTCATATGTTTCCAGAGTGTCACCTTTCTTTTTTGGATCCATTAGTCTGAAAGGATAGACGGGTCCATGGTTATCAGTGGCTGTGGCACTATTTACGCCGATCGGTAGTTTCCAGTGCGGTTTGTGGACCGTGAATCTCACACCAATGCCCTGAACCATAGATTTTCGGACTTCACATTCTGTGCAATGATATTTCGAAGTCCCAAGCCACAGCAGTTCACCGAAGCTCGGTCGTCGATGCAGAATGCTAAAGATATGGCCAACTGCACCCTCAGACAGCCATTAGAATCATTAGGGTAATGTTACCGATTGAGCTCTTTTCAGGTACACAAAAAAATCGTCATGCAGTTATGTTACCCGGCTTTAGACACTACAAGGATTTACAATATCTGTAGGTCGATACAACTCAAACCTAAACAATATTCCGTCTCGCCCACTAGACTTCATTCATGAATTACGTCGAGGCAGGTACCTGATTACAGTTTTTTCTTCGAATTCGTCCCCTGTTGAGAAGTGAGGTCTCAGGCTTCTATGTTTTCTACCACTGCCCCGGGGCAAAGTCCTCCGTGGTACCTCACTCAGCCCGACTGAACTAGAAACTATACAGTATCTCAGCTGAAATTCAGAGAATGATGTTACGTACCTCACTCAGCCCGACCGAGCTAGAAACTATACAGTATCTCAGCTGAAATCTCATCTTTTTTTAGAAAAATTCCATCCACATGTACTTTACATGAGGCTAGTGTCCGATAACTGAATTACCAAGTGGCACAAGGTTATTACCGTGTTTCTTCTGGAAGGATGTGTGTGGCTGTCGGGGTGAGGACCCGCAGCCAATCTAAAAGGGCACATACACCTTGTCAGTAAGTTTCTTGTCAGTCGCACAAAATTAAGACAACGGAATCGCTTAGTCTGACGGATGTCATCAAATGTTTTGTAGCTGGTGAGAATCCACCACTTGGAGATGGAATTGTACTTACACTCCAGAGGTTAACGGGTGGTACTTGAGTTGGCTGATCATCCAGGTGCATCGGAAATGCAATCCGAAACGTTCGCTTGCGACTTCGTCGGAAAGTTGAATGGCTGACGAGTGGTTCCTTAACATTTTTTTCACGAGAACTTGTCGCTATCAATCATTTTAGGCCGCACTACCTGCAATCTATTCCGCACTTCGTCTGGACGAGGCGAGAATCTGGTCCGGTTGGATGTCGCACCATAGTGATGGCGGTTTGCCACCACCGGCCAATCTACAATCAGCCCAACTGACGCCATTTCAACTCGATGTACTGGCCGTTCAAGCTCTTAGACCCGATAGACTGCAAACAGCCATGCTACAATTCGCCAATCGTTGTTTGGGTAAGTGAATAAAACAAACGTCCTGGAATTCACGCTTTCAATTTCGTATCGAGAGGAAAAAAATAATTTCGGTAACTCACGAATGTGAATAATTTGGATTTCAAAGAAGTATGGAATATAATCAATGTATTTATTGATACCCTTCATTTTGCTTCTGTCTCAAAATCTTCGCCAGGCCAAGTGAGTAACTTATTATGTGGCATAATATGAAGAAGGCTTCCTCGATTTTATCCTACAATGGGCCGATTAACAATTGTGGAATTTTCTCACAGTGTGCCAGCCCGTATCGCATATGATTCGTCCTTCACTTTTACAAAATGTCGAACACAACTATGCGTCGAATGGCTTCACAATGTAACAGCACGTCAGTTTGTGTCGGATAGATCATTACACTGAGTTTCTCAAACCTTTTAAGGAACATTAGGTTAGCTAACAGGTCGCGTGTATCTATTTGACTCAACACTCTCTTTTGTCTTTTTAAAACCAAGCTAGTCGAACTTTACGCTCTTCTGTTCCTTAGATCTCCCACATTTGGGATCGTCAACTGTGAATTTATCTCGTTTATATGAGCATGAAACTCGGGCGACGGAACCGATACTGTTGCTAATCAGCCCCGGAGCTGATCCTTCGCAAGAATTGGCTGAGGCAGCCGCTGCTAGATTTGGTAATCGAAAGGATTCGATCAGTTTGGCAGATTCTCATTACCGTCAGGTGGCTATGGGTCAAGGTCAAGCTGACCTAGCCATTAGCGAACTCCACGCTGCTGCTGAAGCCGGCGATTGGCTGTGTTTGAAGAACTTGCATCTGGTTATCCCGTGGTTGCCGACACTAGAAAAGGAAATCAACTCACTCTTGCTAGATGAACAAGTCTCTGCCAACGACATTTCAAATCGAAAAAATACTGGAGATGGAATTATGCATGTTCATCAAAACTTCCGCCTATGGCTGACTGCCGAACCACATGCTGGATTTCCATCTGCATTACTGCAAACCTGCTTAAAGGTGGCCTACGAAGTGAGTGATCTGCAGATACATGTATTTTTTACAACGGTCCAGGCATGTACTTTTACAACGTTTCTATACTGTACCGCAAAATATATTCGTTCATCTTTTGAAGGTAAATTTTTCCACCTGTTCTAACTACGGTGATCCGCTGCACTCTTCACGTTCCTCAACTTTCAGGTTCTAGCGGACCATCCACACCCATAAAGTGACTCGATAGATGCGCACTGATGTGACGTAATACGGTAGTAGGAACACGCGTAACAGGCTCTGACGCCTCCATTTTGTATGGGGATAAGTGACGTGGTGGAAAAAAAGATCAGGAAACCGAAAAATGATAAGTTGTGCTGCGCGTGTAAACTTCCTGAGAAGTGTTCAGACTTTTCAGGAACAATGTCCAAGTAGCCTATCGTGGGCTTTTACGACCTTCTATACATCAGATTCATGCCTTGATCGTAGAACATTCAAGTGTGTTTCTTTGTTAGTTTTCGAAACAGCATTACCAAAACGGCTAGTTCTTGTCTTTTCAATTATCCTTGTTGTTCAAGCATTCGGTTGCATTTCCGGTCGTATGCATACACACATGAAGTAATATGGATTGTATCTTTCGTTCGAATGAACAAGTTAAGTTCTACATCGTTGTTTGCAGTTCTGTAAGTTCTATACTGCACTTCGTAAACCATATAATATATACCACTGTACTTGAGGGTTCATTGTACTTACACTTTTATCTTACACCTCACAAACTTTCACTTTATTCATTCAAGGCACCACCCGGATTGAAACGAAATCTGCGAAGAACTTACGAGTCATGGACACGGTCATATTTAGCACAGGGCAACTCTTCTAATCGCGCCACAACACTGGCTGCGTTAGCCTGGTTCCATGCTGTCGTGCAAGAAAGGCGAAACTATATACCACAGGTGAGTGACATGGCTGTGTTAACCACGTTATTACGCTGCCAGCAGTTGTCATCAGCATCAGTTGTGCACCTTTTTGTCGACCTTAACGTTTACCAATATTTTTCTGTACCGGAAAATTGAGCTTACAGCTGCGATAAGTGCGCAGGCCAGTGGCATTTAGTTTCTATAAAAAAGAAAATCGATAGTTTAAGAGACAAACGTTTTCGTAAATACGAAATGCACCACTCATAAAGTTGCTGAAAACTCTTCGACAGCCTACGACCGGTTTCGGCCTTCTTGGATTCATCAGGTAGGACAATCTCCAAGTTTCCGCCAACCTTATGTGCTACTTGAACCTAAATTGGGCAGATAAATACACTTATTTGCATACAAATTTGGTTTTAATGGGTGACTCTCCTGGACTCCAGCTGAACCTCGTGTTCATGATGTTCCTAAGTCTATTCATGTATCGCGATATCTCGAATATCGTAGGAACTGAAACCTGAGGCGGCCTGGTGCTTAAGAATATATTAGTTGGAATGGCTGTTCGATTCTGTCCTGGACACTGGTCTGCTTTTACAGGACTCCCTGATTGTGGGATTTCAAGGAGGAGGAACCAGAGAACGAGGGAGGTAAACATGCAAGACGACTAGGCGAGGCGAGTTTATAACGGACAGTATTAGTGCGCCCTGTCTACTTCAGTTGTTAGCTGTGTGTGCAATGACGCTTACTTTAGCTCCATAAGAACGAAGAATGGTTTCCCTAAAGCCAGTGGTTTTGCCCTGACTAGATTACTTAAAAATCACAAAAGTTTCTGGATCAACAGTTAAATTCTTCATGAACAGTTGAATTCCCCCTAAGAAATCACCGACTGGAAAAAATATGTTTCGTGTTCTTTTGCATAGTTTGCTTCGGTTTCACCTTTACTTCCAAACCAATACTGCAGACATTTAATTTTCCAGTGGCAAAAAATGACGCGAATTAGTTGCTCCCTTTTCACAGGGTTGGACGAAATTCTATGAGTTTTCCTACGCAGACCTTCGGGCCGCTGCTGATGTCATTGATCGACTATTACTACCATCCGGTTCTAAGACAATTGTCAAAGATGTTTGGGCATGGATCCACGGTTTGTTCGAAGGAACAGTCTACGGTGGTCGAATGGATAATCAGTCAGATGTGCTCGTGCTTCAGTCCTACTTAGTTCAAATGTTCAGTGATGAAACGCTGCGCAGTCTCAAACTTGGTCCACTCCGTCTTCCTGGAACAACAGAACTCAAGGTAAATTTGAAGAGTGTTGAGCGGTTCTGAAGCTAATGTGCAATATCGGAAAGCATATGAAAATGGTTGTGCACACTGAAATTAGGTGAAGCAGTTCAACTGGAACGGTGATGGAGAGTTGTGTTTCCTCTACCTTCCGGCTAAATAATAATGATCATTGCTCAGCTGTAACACCTCTTTGGTGCCTTGTTGCTATGCCACCCGAAGGAAGCACCTGGGATACTGCCAGGTTGCCCGAGCCCAGACGGAAGCAGTCGAGATACGGAGGTTGAGTTCGAATCACGGACCTTCCGGTTAGTGAATTCGCGCTTTAACCGCTGAGCCGTCATTAGCTCCCATTATTTAAAGCCCCCTCCTGTGTCTTATGATTAAAACGGTTGTTCATTTCCATCGCTGTCAAGCATACATAAACGTTTATGTAATTATCTATCCTCCTTTCATATCTAACACAGGATTACACAACTCTGATTGAATCGTTGCCGGATTACGATCAGCCGAGTAATTTCAACTTGCCCACCAATATCGACCGTAGCGCTCAACGTTCCGCGGCCAATCGAGTGATTGCACAACTTCGACTACTTGGTAGAACGGTTGGAAAAA
>NW_008751699.1:952324-956176 GCF_000715545.1 Opisthorchis viverrini | reverse complement strand
AAGCTAGCACTAAGTCCCTCCCCCATCCACCTTTATTCTTTTCTTTACAATAAGGCTTTCAAATAAGTCATGGCTGTACGGCAGTGAAGCATCGGTGTTGAGCACTGATGTCATGCTGTCGTTGATGATGATGATGATGCTTTAACCGCTGAGCCGTCATTAGCTCCCATTATTTAAAGCCCCCTCCTGTGTCTTATGATTAAAACGGTTGTTCATTTCCATCGCTGTCAAGCATACATAAACGTTTATGTAATTATCTATCCTCCTTTCATATCTAACACAGGATTACACAACTCTGATTGAATCGTTGCCGGATTACGATCAGCCGAGTAATTTCAACTTGCCCACCAACATCGACCGTAGCGCTCAACGTTCCGCGGCCAATCGAGTGATTGCACAACTTCGACTACTTGGTAGAACGGTTGGAAAAACTAGTAAATTTGACAAAGTTCTATGGAGTCAAGAGCTAGGACCCATCTTGGTATTGTGGAAAAAGCTAAACCAAGGGGCACCTCTGTTGCAAGTATGAATGAAGTTCATACCAACTTTTTCGTTGTGAGATTTGTTGTTTTCGCATCTCTTGTTTCATCCCACTTATCCGAGAGATAAACGTTGCAGACATTCAGAATAAGGCAACACACTAAAGGTTGGAAGAGTGTTTAGTATCTACTCTTGTTTAGTTGCATCTATTGGGATTTGCCATCAGTTTACTCAACAATGTCTACAAAAAAATCATTCTATTCAGCAGCAAAGCTTTTCCTCGGTAAATCTATGGTAGCGTTGATGAATGACCAAAAGTCGGTCCCACAGCGATCAGGACGGAAAATTTCAGCGCCTAACGACCCTCCGCAGAGAAAAACAAAACGATGCATTTTATTCAACACAGTGAATCAAGATTTCAGTAATGGAACAGAAACTGTGAAGTCGTGTGGCACCCTTAAATGTTCCAGGCCAAACTCTCGACCTCGTTCTTATTGAACAATCCGACGCATCACAATCAACACAACAACAAACGAAGGCACATGCCACCCACATTACACAATCATGTGTAGAGTGACAGAGGTCAGCTAAGAGGGCGTTCATTCTCAGCACGTAAGACCTAACGAGCTAGAATAGAAGTAGAAAGTGACGGGATATTCTCGTGTTTGATGGTTTTTCAGCACTTTGTTAGTCAAGCAATAGGATGTACACAAGCCCACTTTCGAGCGTGAAAGATAAACTCCAGCTCGTACTTAAAACAGCATATTCCGTTGAAATGAAGTGAGAATTCAATTATTGTATTCAGAATCAGTACTTTATTGTAACGAGTAGATAAGCTCCCCTATATCTCGTACGCCGATAACCAAAGTGGTTTCGCTCTACTCTAATTATTTTCTTATATCTTGTTTGTAATGCAGTTCGTCACACTATAAATGGTCCCTCACTGATGTTTTTCTTTGTCCTAGGCCAGAACCAGTTACTTAGGCTTTTATTTTTCTTCACTTAGTCAAAAAAATCGATTGTTATTATCATGTGTGGTTATGTACTACTGATTATGTCGTCAGTACAGTTGACAGTCAGTAAAAATCGAGTGTTATTACATGTGTGGTTATGTACTACTGATTATGTCGTCAGTACAGTTGACAGTCAGTTGCAGATTCACGATCATGATTTATTTTCACTCCGGTGTTTGCATTCAGCGTTCAGCATCAACGAATCCAGAGTCCAGTAAACTACGCTCTGCAATGTCAACCACATTGAAAACATCTTCACTGAGTGGTATTAGTAAAGAAAGCCCGGTAGTTGAATTCCTACGACTGGAGCTTAACAATGCGCTTCACTTGGTTCACACAGTGCATGCTGGACTTGCTGGATTGTCGCGTACCTGCCGAGGAACTCAACTACTAACTACAGCGCTTCGTCAATTAGCAGAGAGCTTGTTACACGGAGAGACACCAGACTCATGGCTTGCTGAATGGCCTGAAGGCCCGGAAGATCCCGTTTCATTTCTACGTGATCTTGTTGCCAAGGCAATTGCAGTTCAGGTGAGGTGTCAAAGGATAGTCAGTCGGATAATTTGTAATAGTCATATTTTAATAAGCTACTCCGCCTGATATTTTTCTCAAGATATTCAGGCTTCTAACTCTACCCATGCAGGAGTTTCTCACACTGGATTACACACTTTTACCATCATATTTTAGCAAAAAACGTCACTTAGAATAAAACAGGAAGACTAAAAAATTTCCCGACCTACTAGCGGCTCTCTCTATCTCTGCTTCTGATTAAGGTTCAACAATGAATCATAGCGTCCAGTGGCTGCTACATCCATTTTTTTTTCGAAAACAGCGGTGCTTTTGTAAGCACTTGGACTTGTCGAAGCGAAGACTCCTCTCAGACTGTGTGAACAGTGACAGCCACCGACAGTGCTGGACTTATGCACCAACTTACCAGCTCGCGCCTGCAATGCGCAGCTACCTGCCCCCTCCCCCAAATCACCGGTGAACGAAACTGCGGCAGCTGCAACCACTGTACGACGAGTACGCGGTTATTACAGCTGACAATGATGATGATGAACAGTGACATTTTGTGGATTACACCGCACATTTACCACATAAATTCCAAGCAATCCAGCCAGACAGAGGACGAAACAGGACTCATTTCCCACGGGACTCTCGGTAATTGTGATTGTCTCCTTGTCATGATGGAAAAGATATTTCTCAGAAACTGCCGCGCGTTCACTACAAGCTACTCACTCAGATACAGTGATTCCAGTTGATAATTTACATCCCCAGGCGACAGAGGAGTGCGCGTGACCACGCACTGAGAGCGACGGACTGCACACTTTTGTATCAACACTTCTAGAGAAATGAAAGTTTCAGAGTGTAAATGTTGAGTACTTCCTTGGCAAACATTTTCCTTCAAAACGCTCTTCTTTTGCTGTTCCTGTTCGCATCGTTCTAGCTCCAATAAAGTCCCCATTTCGAAAACCTCGAAGGATTAGCTGTAGAACTAGCATATGTTATCTCGGTCAGCTTGGTTACTAATACTAGTTGTAGAGGGGTGGGAGACGATACTTCTCCTTCCCGTTCACGAGGGACCCGTCAGTTAATATATCTGAAACTCATTTCCATGTGAAGTCATGGTGGGCACTCCGACGGCTTTACTGCTACTTGAGGTTCTTCCTCCTTAAACAAATGTGTATTCACATAACTTGAATCGGTGAAACTTGTACGATTCTATATAGCACTTTATTTTCTTCCATATACACAGAACCTGATGAAGTTGGCTGAAACGAAACAATTTTTGCGGGCCAACTCCCCGCCAATCGATTTGGCCGATCTTTTCAGACCAACAACCTTCCTGAACGCTGTGCGACAGCAGACAGCCCGACAACTTGGTGTGGCAATCGATACACTCAAGCTGGTTTGTGCGTGGCCAGGACAATCAAACCAGAGCTCCACATTGTCTGAGGGGCATATCCCTATTCGTATCGCCAAGCTCAAACTTGAGGGCGCTGTGTTTGAGTCGGATCAGCTGGCCCCAAGCCAACCAGAATCACCCAGTCTGGTCTATCTACCAGAGTTAACCCTGATATGGATTGAACAGGTACGTTGGTTCCTGCCTTTTCATTGGGTTCAATATCTCTTGCTATCTAACGCTTTAATTCCTCGCTCATCCTAAGACAACCGGTGGTCATCTGGTTTTACAGACAAACGGAACCGGACCTTAGACGACTGACGAGAAAGGATCCCCGATCGAAGTATTGCGATCATGGTGTCATCACAATTTGTACTTTACCGAACTGAATTCATAAATGGCACAACCCGTGGCGCCGAATCTCCTGCATGAAATTCATATATATATATATATATA
>NW_008751699.1:899429-952192 GCF_000715545.1 Opisthorchis viverrini | reverse complement strand
ATATATATATACATATATATATATATATATATATATATATTCTACTTGTCGAAAATGCATATCAAACACTAAAATGTGTCTCGGAATGGGTTGTATCCTCCCAGGGGAATTCGAGCTAAATGTCGAGCATGGCTGTTCCGCCAATGGTCTGGTGCTATCTTGCTGTCAGAAAGTGTGTGCATTCCAAATGCGTTGATTGATACACGTTAAAGGAGGTCCGACCCGTTCCCTAATCGATCGACTTTGTACTACCCAACTGCACGTTTCCACGTACGACCAAATCACTGCAAAACAGCAAACCAACATGTCGTAAAGCCAAACGTAGCTACCTGCAACCTCGGTAGCAAACATTGCAATCCCAGCAATATGTGAAACCCATACTGTATAATAAATGCGACGGTCTCCACCGCCTGGCTGAGCTAATGGCCTTGAGTTATCCGAATTGTTGTTGTCTCAAACGTTATCTTTCCTAGGTCTTCAACTCCCAGATGGTTTTTCATATGCTTTCTCGAAGCCTGCGTAACCGTTGCATTACAGACAGTCTTGCTACTTTCAAACGTGCGCAGCACTTTCGTCTGAGTTCCACACGTCACTGTCCTGTCATGTTGGTTTCACTCTGCCTTCCCTTCCATAGTAGCGGTGGCCCGAAACGACTGTCGATTGGTAGGATCAAATGTAAATACAGCTTCTAGATGAAGCTGGCCGCGCAAAGTCATCGGCGGGATGACTCAGAGTCCATTGTCCCGACTCCACAGCGGGGTTTCTACTGGGCTAAATTTATCACTGATAAGTGTATCATGCAATACAACTGTCACGTTCTCTCACGACTCCACAACGTGTTGCTTGCCAGCTGAGGATGGAATGACGAACGAGACCGGTAGCCATGCGGCACGGTTGAAACGTTCGATAAGCACACATTGGACATGCTTTTGTGCGCACCAACGTTTATAATTTAAAAGTACAAGTTGTCCGGCCTGAGAAATAGCCATGAATCCTGAATGAGCGGGGAGTATAAACTACAGCACCGTGTTATGTTCTGACCCACTTCAATAGCATTCAACTCACCTCCATGTGAATCCAAGTAGTAGGCTGCCTACGCAGTTTTGGGCCAATACCCATTAAGAGACTGATACACTTCCCGCTCGGTGCTCACAGAAGGGCTCAGTAGCTGATGAAAGTTGGATTAGTCAGGTACTTGCATTTTGAGATCCATTACCGTTTCCAAAAATGCATTCTTAGGCGCTCACCCACCATAATCGTCATCGTCACCATCACCTTTAGCAGCCGTGTCAATAGCAACAGCAGAAATCAGAAATGGCGTTGCTCAAGTGTAATGAAATTATGCTCATGTTAAAACCAAGAACTGCGCTAGGTGGCTTGGACGACTGCAAATCCCATGAATATAACACCTCCAACTTAGAAATTACGGATCTTTAATTGACAAAGTTTGAAAGCCGTCGCTCTAAATCGATGCTGGTTTGTATAATATGTCGACCTATGGACATACCATTCGCACGGTAATGTTTACCACCATTCTAATTTCGTACCCCCTCCAACCTGCAGGACATGCCAGATTTTATACGCATTGAAGCCTCCATCTCATTGCCAGTCTATTTGGACAGCGCTCGTCAACATTTGGTCACGTATCTTCGCGTGCCTTGCCCGACCGGTACCCAGAATCAATGGATTCAAGCGGGAACTGCGCTGTTACTCACATCCCTGTGATTCTCGTCTGTTTGATTGTTGTTGACTGACTTGTATCCGTATCTGTATTTCTTTGTTCAGTGGAACTACAGCCCTCAGTATGACGTTTCTCTTAGGCTGTAAAATTTTCTGAAACAGGGAATATCGGGGATACATGACACCGGTTAACTGACACACGTGGTTCTCAGTTGTGCGCTAGTAATAGCAAAAAGAGGCACTTCTCATTAGTTGGTTCCTACAACTAGTAATGGAATGCTATGGAAGCTTCTATCGGAAGACTTCATGGTAGACAGTTCTTCGTACGGCGAGGAATTTCGTGAGGTTCACGGAAAATTAAAATTGACAGCGAAAGTGTGGGGAACAAAATTTCAGGGAATGTGACAAATTTTTAAATCTTTCAGAAAGACCGCGGAAACAACTAGGTTTTTAACTAGCATTCTTATAGATATTAATAATGGTAGTAAAAATACTAATAATATACGAAGAAGTGAAACCAACTCCTCACTTGCGCCCGCCTCACAAATGAGGTATTGGGGAGTTCAATCACCGGCACGGCCA
Organism: Opisthorchis viverrini; assembly: GCF_000715545.1. NCBI lineage: Eukaryota > Metazoa > Platyhelminthes > Trematoda > Opisthorchiida > Opisthorchiidae > Opisthorchis > Opisthorchis viverrini. Next base: position 949,930 of record NW_008751699.1, on the reverse strand, counting down.
AGGACATGGTGACAAGCACCACTAATAATAAAACTCGGGACCGGTGATCACCCTTTAATGAACTCATCGGAATAATGATACCAGGACAAGAGCAGGACTGTTCAAACTAGAGTGACGTGAATCTGAACTCCACGAATCCCTCACTCACCTACAGTTTCTCGAATACGTCTCTCAAGTGAGTGGACTGTCTTTGCTCGACTAATCAGGAACATCCTCATGGACGCCATTTATTCCCTTGGGCTGCAATGGTAGCCTGGTAGCCAAGCTGAAACGGCAGTGTCCGTTAATTGATTGTGTTAACCTACCGTTTTGAGAGGCAGATGAATCGACTTCGTTGTCAAACCTACGCAATAGATTTGACTGTAAAATCCAATGATTGTTCCGAGCTAAGGGTTAGACGAATATTTACCCCATTGAGAACTCTAAAACGGAAAATCTAGTATTTCAAAGATTTCGTTCCCAAAAGACTTTAGGAAATCAATGCACAGAAGCAATATTGCTGTCTGCACATGCATTTTATCGGTGACTCGGACATTTCTGGTGAAAGAAGGTATGAAGTTAGTTATATGTCACGCAAATGAACTGGCGCACACACCCAAAGACTGCAAAATTCGATTTCTCCTAAGTATTGCAAATGAGGATCGCCTGCACTCCTGGAAGGAACAACATGACTCTTTTGCATTTTGTCAATTTTGACTTAATTGATTCTCAATAAAAATGATAACTTTTCAACGGCAACACCCTTTCGGTGCTAAGCGGCCATGGATTCAAAGGAGACGTAAGGGATACGATACTGATATCATGCTATCGATGATGATGACCGCCGGGGTGTCGAAGCCTAGACAGTTGAGATGTTGAGTATGGTTGGAATTACGGACCTTCCGATCGTTAGGTTCGCGCCTCCTCCGTTGAATTATCTCGATTCCAGAACATTGAAACTTAGAAGGCAAATGGACGGGATAAATTTCAACCCTCTATCAACCCTTTCCAGGGGATGTTTAATCAACGAAAGGCCAAAAAATAGCAGCTTATTTATATTTCCGCAATCTGATTGGTTGCCTCAATACCGAAGGAGAGTGAGTCTGGAAGACATCTAACAACTTTAAGTCAGTATTTATTCATTCAAGAGAAAGCAATCAAGATATTTATACAGAGTACTATTATGTGAGGATACTTCCCTATTCTATCCTCTGCAATTCCTCCCGAGTTATTTTTTCTTTCCACCTCTTTGTCCCTTTTGGTTCTTCGCACCGGCAGCGGCGACAGCTTCTGCCTCGCGTTCCATAGCCAAGGCCTTCTGCTTCCCGAGTGGTGTCTTCCTGTACCACACCTGAAACGATCAATTAGTCCGTATGAGAGAGGACTCAGATATGATTCTTGAAAGCGGACGGATTGGCTTCATGAAGTATTGCCTTCAGATAAATCTGCTATCAGTGCTTCCAACCACTGAATTTGGGAATGGTCTTGCAGCAAAATCTTTAAGCTACTTGTGGCCGGAAACTGATATCTATTATTCAACGGTTTGTTCACCAATCCAAACGTCACGATTCGGGTGTATCCATCGTTTGTTCGGCTTCCAGGTCAGATGGCTGTGATTCCGATCCCCGCACCGCCGAAGAGTGCAGTGCTCATGAGACATTATAAGAACGAAATCCGACCCAGTTCTTATCCTCTTTGATTTGCATTTAAGAGAATCATCACGCCGATATACTAAGGACCGATGAAACTCGACGTACTTGTCATTGCGTGCGTCTGGTTTCCAAACGCCACGAATCTACGGAAAAACGCTCCTCGAGTGAAACTGATGAGGATGGATGCAACTCAGTGGTTAAGGAACTGGAGAGAATTGCCTATTATCGAAATCTTTCCTCGTATTACAAAGTCAATAACCCCCTAGAATAACTAGAGCCTCTAGTAACCTAAGTGGATGTTCAAATGAGAGTTGAAAAAATTAGTTGCAACTTGAGAAACATCTCCATCTCTACCTTATGTGGTGCACGAAATACTATTAAAAACTTTCTACTGGAATTTCTCGGAAATTCGAATGTTTAGGACGATCAAATATTGTTTCTCAATGTCCGAACCCAGTCGTGTGCAGAACTTATAATTGGGTCTAGCCACCGTCAAGTTAGTCTATCGCAAATATTACGCATGAGGGATACGAAACCTTAGTAATATAATTACAGATTTCTTTCCAAAACGGTCATGTTATTCACAAATACAGCAGTCGTTATTATCGATAACTGGAGAACATCTTATGGACATATAACTCAAGCTGGAAGCTCACAGCCGGTTTCGCCTGTTTCGCTTGTCAAGTAGGCACAGTTCTTGGGTCTCCATCAATCTTGTGTTCCACTTTGACAGAAGTCGTGCAGATTTCGAAAAATACCCTCGCTTGCATACAAATTTGGTTTTCACAGGAGACTCAACTGACTCCAGCTGAATCTCTCGTTTTTGATGAGCCTCCTCAGCTGAATGTGCTGCAGCAAACCATCTCATGTTTAAGTTGGCACGACATTCGGAATATCGCAGCTTATTCTCATGAAAGAAACTACCCACAAGGTTGCTGAAAACTCTTCCACAGCCCACGACCAGTTTCGCTCCTCTTGGGACGCATCAGGTAGGCGCAGTCCCCGAGTTTCTGTCAACCTTATGTTCTACTTGAACCCAAATTGGACTGACTGAGACAAATACGCTCAGTTGCAAATCAATTTGGTTTTCACAGGAGACTCAAGTGAATCTCTCGTTTATGATGTTCTTCAAGTGAATGCGCTGCAACAGATCACCTCAAGTTTCAGTAGGTACGATATTCGACATAGTGCATTGCATTACTGTCCAGAAGAGCCAAACTACTCACAAGTGTACTGAAAACTGTTTGACGGGCCGCTGTTGATTTCGCCTTTGTTAGGGCTCCTCAAGTGAACGTTTATGATGTTCTTCAAGTGAATGCGCTGCAACAGATCACCTCAAGTTTCAGTAGGTACGATATTCGACATAGTGCATTGCATTACTGTCCAGAAGAGCCAAACTACTCACAAGTGTACTGAAAACTGTTTGACGGGCCGCTGTTGATTTCGCCTTTGTTAGGGCTCTTCAGGTAGGCACAGTCACCGAGATTCCGTCAACCTTACGCTTTACTTGAATCCATCCATTTGAAGCGGGCTATCATAAATGAGATTCAATGATATTCACGATCTTCTAACTGCTCGTGATGAGAAGTATCTTTGCCTGATGGCCAAAAAGTGACTTTATCCCCAAAATTTTATCTGTAGCTCCCAATCTCAACGGCAGTAAAGAGGAAGCGATACAACTGCAGAAAAAATCGAACAAGAATTATAAGAGTTGTTTCTACCTATCTCTACCTAGAATGTTAAATTGATGGGGTTTTAGTATTGGGGCTGGAAGAAACAAAATTGAAATGTCGAAATACCGCAGCCTTTGTTTTCCTGCTTTATTATTAAAATTTTGGGATTTTTGGTCATTCAATCCTCTGTTTCTTAGTTCGAATTTCGGATTTGACTAAAATCAATTTTTGCACATACCTTGTAGGCTTCTTCCTCCTCTGCATAGACTGGATCCAGTGTAGCCAGTGGAGGGATGAACTCCGAGGCGACTAATCGTTTTCTGCTCAGCTGAGCTACTCGTCGGTCGGTCAGAACTTGCTTACAAGTAAAGTCAATTTGGCCTGCTGTATAGCCATCGGATACTTTACTAAGCGACACTGTATCCAACGCTGAAGTCAGCTGACCTCCGTGCCGAACGATCAACGCGCGCCATAGAACTGAATGTGTATAAAATAGGGAACCCATATCACTGTCAGTGTTCGGAGACGTGTTGCAGTACTCATTCTCTACATGTCAAACCAAGGTTTACTCACTTCATAGATATGTAACCTAAGCAGAAAACAGTATGTCGAAGTCTTGTGTTCACAAGGTGATATATTGATGAAAACAATTGGTTAGCATACCGACAATCCTGGAAGACCACTAGGCTAGACGTGTATCTACTGTGATCACCCAATTTGGTCCTTTCGACTGGAGACCAACCTCTTAAAAAGATCTGTCACCTAGGAGAACAATAAGTTTCAGTCCAGTCAAAAATTTACCACTGGATGGGTTGGAAAAGTGCCAACAACCCGAAAGGCACCGGAAACTTTTGGTATCTTTGGGTTTTATTCTCTTCGGCAGGGACGATCACTTTCCGGACATTAAAAAACGTGTACATTATTGATATGAAAATTGGCTTTCGATAAGTTGTAATGAGCCAACATGTTCAGTAGTTGTGTTCAGATTGGCTGGTTATTTCCGGCGCTTGTATCCGTATAATGAATTTGTCTAGTGGTTTGTGTGTGATTCCGCGAATCATGGAATATCACTTGAAGCGTCACCTGCACGGTAGTTGGCCTATTTTTCTTAATTAAGGCTTTAAAGACATACAAATGTTGTAAGATAAATCGATCGACGAAAGCTCCGTTGTTTAGCTGGTAATGTGGTTGATGAGCAAACATCTTGAGATCACGTGATGAAAATTCAGGTGTTCCTGTCTTTTTTAAGTTGAAATAAAAGTTGTAAAGTTGCTTTAGAGATTTCTAGGAATATTTCCGATTTACTACAGAGTTGTTGGCGACTGTCACTGTTATAGTTACGTCATCTCCGGAAATTAGAGGAGCCACGGGATTTTATCCTGACTGTTTCTTGAAAGTATTTTTAAAGATCCTATGCAACTCAGTTGGCACATCTTTGGATAGCGCCGATAAGCATAACGTGTATTATTGTGTACTCTGCAAGGTTCACTGTACCAATCAAGTTTGAAAGTTGGTCTTGCTGCAGTATAGAGTAATAAATTCACTTTCAGACCAGTCACCAAGTCGACTCTCTCTTTGAATAAGTGAGTCAGTTATTCCGATAATACAAGCGAGAAGTGCCAGGTTTTTGGCAGTTTTGAACACTGGCCGTGAGTTTCGTCGGCATGTACGGCAATAAGATGAAAGTCAATCCTATTTCAATTCTAAGTGAGGGCTGCTGTTCAGCCGCTGGTGGCCGAACGGTTAAGTGTTCAATCACTGGCCACCGGAAGGTCACGGGTTCGAAATTCAGATTCGCACTGCTGACGATGGCATGGCTGTAAAGGTTTTCGCTTGTCAGCATAGATTGGCTTCACTAGTAGAAACTAATCTCAACTGAAAGCCCATTCACTATTAGACTGTATTCGTGTGACAAAAAGACAACGTATGAATTAGCATACTTGTTTATCGGAGAAAACCTTCTTTCTGCGGTGAAACATCTCAGAAGGATCAACCTAACATTTAAACTGGTGAGTGAAAATGATGAATGACCGACTTCAAGACCAAGGGAGAAGGAAGACACCGAGTACTTGATTCCGCCAACAAACTGAACATTTAGTTTGCTGTTAGCACCCACTGCCCCTTTAGCATTGTATTAGACTTGTACACCAAACAGTGCCGAATGGCACAATGTAGATAGAATACCAAAAAAAGTAAACAGATCGCATATTTCTAAAAATTGGGCCATTGAATTAAGGTTCATTCTCTTGCCACATAAATTTAGGATCTTGATCAATCCGCCCGAGAATGGTACATTTTGACAAAGCCTCATTTACAGGCACATTTTATACTGACGCCCTCAAGAAGGACCAACAAATGTGTTGCTCATCGGCCATGTTCTGGTAAACGACGTTGTGGAACCGAGGATGGTACCCGGGAGGTTTAAAATACTTATCCCCTTGCAGTAAATACACACAATCCGTATGTGAACTGCAGTGATCTAACAGATTCAGAAGGAGATTAATTCAGATAAGAACAATGGTAGTGTAATGTTTCAAACCGTATGTTTTTCATGTGTGAACTTTTGTGCATCTGTACTGTAGCAGAGAGTTGGTGGACGTGCGTCACGCGCCATTCGACTTGGTTTTATTGGGTGTAATTATAAAAAGTACGTGAGATTAAAGGATGTGTAAACACTGTATCAATACAAGGGGACCATCGCCGATGGTGGAAACCACCAATGTATAGCGGATGACTAAGGTCATCGCAGTAGTGTTGCACGATCTTCATATCGTTACTTCCGTATTCTGGTATATATTCGAATTTGGCACCGCTTTTCATGTTGTATCTGAAGGCAAAACGGTGCGTACTTTTAGCTAGGTATTCAAGCGCTCTCTTATTCTCATTTTTTTCAACACGGTAGAATCCATCATGGTCTGTTCGTTTTGTTCAATTGAGCAGGGAAGTTCAAATTTTTCCCGTAGCAGTTCAACGGATGACTGTGATTTGCTGTAGAGTCGATCTATAATCAATTATCCTTGCCTAGAAACTGATTTGACCTTAGCTTAAGCAGGCTTTATATATATTTGCCTTGGCTCCTGCTAACCGAATATTTTATCAGTTTACCTGATCAGGCAGCTACCATTACAGATCACGTGGAGGGCTTTATCACGTGAGTTGCTTATATCCACTATGTGTTTTGCAGGTTCCCATCAAAAACCGTAAACAGTATGCCAAAGTGAATTGAAGTTTCACTCATGATTGTTACCGAGACTTGGGGGAATCTAAGCGGCCAGATATATTCCATCATTGGACAAGGGAACTCGGGCGAACTTGATGTAAATACGTGCTCATATCCATCCAATCAACTGCGTTCAGTGAGCACTTCGTCGTAGGCTTTGATTGGAAATTTCCTGGTCCAATCATTGTAGTTTTCCGCATTTAGATTGGTAGCACCGTTGTTTTATTGGCCGAGGTCACCGTTATCGGTAAGGCATGTGAGACGCAGCGATAACTCACAGCAATGGAAACATTGTCGTTCGTCTTTAAGACATCAAACAGCATCAAATTTTTGAGGTGATAGCCACTGTATCTTATTGACCCGTATTGACCCGTGTTAAAGTCAGCCGTGATAAAGTTCAAGGGGGAGTTATAGTGACAGGAACCAGCTGAAACGTTACTCGTTCAAAATTCCATTACCCGTAAGAAAGTCTGGAGGAAATCCGTGTGACTGTTGAACTCTACGGGTAGCCCGAAACACGATGTATTGAGCAGAGGCAAGCTTGTTTTGTACAGTAGACAAAAAACATAAAGGTTATCGAGAGACAACAGACGCGTTTGGTGGCTCAAATATAGACATTAGAATGATAATATTCAATCACTGACATTGAACAACTACGGGACTTACGACTTCGGGACGAAAAATCGGGTCTTGGTATCAGTATGATCTTCTGGTACAAACTACACATTGGCTTGATTTCACCTTCAAACGGGGCAGAGGAACAACCGACAAGTAAGACTCTGTCCCCTGGACGGATCGTCTTCATAGCTCTAGGCAGTTCTTTCCTGAGTCGTTTGGGGTCCGTCTGTCACAAGAAAGCATTTTAATGATATCTCAGGCTGGCTGCAGCTCCTACATGTTTAATCTGAGAAAGATTTGTGCTCTTCAGTAAGTGGACTGATATCTGATTTCTGCTTCTACCTTCTCCTGGAATTCGAAAGCCAGTCTAGAATTTATAAGACTCTGTATCCAATTGAGTTAAAGTTACTGAAGTTGAGGTAGAAGTTAGGAGGATGGTCAGCATTTCTGGTGGTGAAAATTGTGGATGGTACCGAGACGCTGTAGACGTAGATGGGAGCATGCAATAAGATAAAACACTCAATCGAACACGTGGAACCATTTTAAAAACCTCAGCAATTAGATTTGATACGTATTGAGCACAGTCGCGACACGATTAAAGAAAAGTACAGCTGGAACCATACTCCAAAACCATGTATGCAAGAAGATCGAGGGCATCTTTTGGGAGCTATCGGAACAAATTAGAATTTCTGGCTTCATGGAGTTACAAAAAGCAGATCGACAAATCTGACAAATCACGAATTAGACCGCAAGTTATGTCTTTCTATATCAAAACGGTAATGCATATTCTGTGATAAACTCACAAGGTCGGTTTTTGGAATTTTTTTCTTCATCATCTTCTCACATTCATTTACCATTATGACTGATGGTTGGAGAAGCAAAGCCACTTTGAATACCAGATGCACTAGCATTTTTAGTCCTTCTTTTCCGGGATACTTGCCAACCAGATTTGTGGCCGACAGATCGAACAGATTTGCACCGGTTTCCGTGCAAATTGCATGCACCAACATGCGTTTCCCTGTCCCCCGTGGTCCGGCCAGCAGTATGGATTTGATATGAGGAGCCTTTTCGTGAACAGTCTGTGAACCTGTTTCAGAGTAAAAAGATTATTTTCATTAATTGGGATCGTGGGCTTTCTTCAGACATTTTTCGTCTCGACGGATGAATGTACAAGCTCTTAGGACGCACTGAAAATTCGTGAACTGTGGAACCAGTTGCGTTTACCTCGTGTAACACGCTAGCCATAAGGCTACTGGAAACTTACGAACGGGATTTCGCTGCTATCATCGCGTGTACTTCCTACACTCCTAGTTTCCGGTCCGACAAAACATAGTGTTGTGGACCACGGTCCCTTGATGCCTTTTTATTACCGTAAACCCCGGTCTGGGTAGCTGCCTAATCGCTTGGTGCGCTTGGTCAAACCAGAATTGTCAACGAACGTGCGAGCCAGCTGCTCTATTGATCAGTGCCGCGTGCAAGCGGTCGAAACTCATCTGTCAAGGGCGAGTGAAGAACAAGCAATGAAATCTGTCTCAACGAAAAACGGTGATTCCATTGGCGGTTATGTAGTCCCGTTACTTTCGGAGCTGGTTCTCCTAATACATAGTTAGTTGTTTATCCTATTCTCGCCAAACTGTTCATCCCACAAACACGCATTTGCTCCGAGCAGTCCCCCATTGGAAGAAACACTCCGGAGAAACTCACTAAGGTGGTCGTTTGTAGAAGGATGATCAGTGATGGTCTTACGATGTAATTTCCGCGAAATTTCATTTTTTTCCGGTTGTTTTCCAAAACTCTTTGTAAAGTTGGGATAGGATTTTCTATTTCTCTCAAAATGAATGCTTTGGACATTTAACAGCCTTACATATCCATCATTACCATCCTCTTGCATTTCTGTGATTCGCAAATATCAGACTAAAAGGAAGGAACTGTTTAACATTCACCAGCCTCTTCCCCATCCAAATCATCATAAAAATCAGAGCTGTTTTATCCAGCTGAGTCTAAGTAAAAGCTTACACGAAGTCGTATTCTCGTAAATCAACGAAAACAATGCAGATCAGCGGGGAATCAAGAACGACCGTTCAGACGAGAGTGGTGTGACTATGAACAAAATACCTATTCCGCAAAGCCCCAAAACTGCAACTAAAATGTTGTCCAGTGGGTTTCAAGCAGGTGTCACGCCACCTGACTGGGAAGTCCCAATTGGCGGGTCAATCGATCGTCACAACCAGGACAGTTACTGGGTCGTCGTTCGATCAGTGGGGCACATCAATCACATCGCTCAAGTGTGAACACATTCACTTGTTCAGACATGAAAGTTCAGATGCGTCCAAAGTGCGTTGGTGGAGCAGTGGTTACATGCTCGCCTCGCATGTCAGGCGTTAATTCAAAAAATAACCCGTCACCGTTTTTGTTGTTCTGTGGAAAAACTTTGCCATACATCACACTATTTTGTGGTCCTCATTCGGATTTGATCATAATACACAAAAATGATGTTTGTAATGGTCTGGATGATTTGGATTAACGTTCACTCCACATGCCCACCATGACATGAAAGATATGCAGTTTTCTTGACTATCTGACGTTTCTGTCTCAGGTCGACGAAAATGTTCTATAGCAAATTCATAAAAGCTATTCAAACACTAGGGTGCCACCAAATTCGCAATACTTAGGTACAGATAGCATGGGAAATTGCTATTATTATTCGTCCCCCGCCTCGAAAGGAAGTCTTTTTTCGTTCCCAGGTCTTTCCTCATGGAGATTACTGGATGCCAGTAGGAATACGAATAACCCATTAGAATGATCATAGGTTTTTGTGCAGTATTCTTTGCCAAAGTTTATCACCAATTCAATACCAACAAGAACTTGTTGCGTTTATCTAACAGTTCCAGACGCACGCCAAGCCAGCTCGGTCTGTGCTCAACAAATCAGATGGTTAGTTGATCAGACATCCGTTTTGCGTATCCTAAAGACTGTAGTAGAAAGTGGTGATAATAACTTAGTAACTAAATAACGTAATAACGTTAGTGCAGGTCTTCCATGAAAAGGTGCATTAAGGAATAGGAGACAGGCAAAATCTATTGGCGCTCCTTCTCCTTCTCATGATCGCGATCGAGTAGCTCGTGTATTTTTGAAAATTAAGCACGTGTGCCATGCGTTAACTAGCTGGCAACGCCGATGGACGTCCCAACTACTTGCAAGTAGTTGGAGAGCCCATTAAGTAATGTCTCACATCTTCGGTTCATTCTCAATCAGCTGTAGGCTTGCAGTTACACGAAATTTCAATTAGAAAACCTGCGGCTGATTCCTTAACATCACAGCCAAACAACGTGTCCGTGTGTTATTGAACTGGTCACCGTTTGACTGAGCTTGCAAGAGCGCACGAGATATTCCCCGAAATCTATATTAACATGCCAAGAGTTACAAGGCGAGAGAAAAGTAGGATAAAACTGCTATGCTTTCCAGGTTAGTTTCGCCTTTATTAAAAAGTCTTACCCAGGGGCAATATTGCATACTCGGTCAGGAGCCGACGTACATCACTGAGACTTGGCTGTGGCTCAATGTTGGCCTGTCGGAGGGTAGTTCCGAGGAATGAGTATTCCCCAAGAAAATCAGACAGCTGTGTCTTTTTCACTTTCTTGATAATATCAGCAAGCACCAGTTCTTCGTATAATGAAATGAGGGTTCTGTAAAAGAGTGAAACGTGATTGCAACGTCACAATATGATACCCTCATAAGGACTGGAATTTCTGTTTGCATCACATTTTATGTGGTTCAGTGTGAAAATGTTCACAGGAAAGGACTAAAGTATCATTTGCCGAATCACTAGTCAGGTTGCCATCGGGAGGAACTAACACTGGTACTTTGTTCCAAAGACTTCGATCCCACTTAAACTAGTCGCAATCAACGAACAAAATGCATCAGGGTGTGCGTCCATACAGTGGTGTGTAGCCAGCACATTGCACAGAAGAGAGTGATGAAATCTGGTAAGAAGAAATGGGCCTCCAAATAAACAGTATGAAGCAAGTGTAAGTAGTGTTACTAAAGGGGGAACTAAATCGAAGATGGGCCAGATGGAGTGGAAAAGGTTATCAAAGACATTTTTTACTTTAGCAGGCAGTTGTGGCCAGTTATCATGGTTTATCCGTTTGACGAAGTATATAGTACATGCTACTGTACCATCCCATCATGTGGGTAATGTGGGTTTGTTAAGTAGACTGATACAAAGCCTCTTTGTCCAGATGGACACTGAAGAACCATGGCTGAATAAAAACTAGTCACTAAAAACTGACTAAGCGTTCAATGTGTTGATGGTAAAGTATCTTCACCATCATTATTTAGGAGAATTTGACTGCAGATGAGGAAATGCAGAGCAAAAAATCAAATATGCGCTTATTTTGGTCCCGATATCGGGCCCAACGGATAAAGTTTCAGTTCACTCAACATGTTTCTTCTTAACTCTCAGGTTATACCTCAGGATCTCAGTTACTATCTAAGTGCCCCTCATCTCGATACACATTCTTACATTCTAAGATAAATCATATCCACAGCTATGATATTTTGTGAATTATTTTCCCACCAAGAGCGGCGATCAAGCGAGAGCGAAGTAATTAGCCACTCCTAGGGGTTGTCCTTTCCAGGGGGACCTCAACCCAAGTTAGTTTTACAAAATACTACTTGTTGTGCACTCCACTAAACTGGCCGACCTCCGAATGGCTCTTACCATTCCGTATGATTAGTACGTAACATTTTACAGCACTATTGAATACAGTAAGTTGTGTTTTAATTGTACTAGGTTAATTTCATACAAAATAATCGGTATGGTGTTATTCTGCATAGGAAACTAGGAGACGATGAGCCGAGAAACGCTGGAAACCAGTGTCTCAGTGTTCTAGTCCTCCTTTTTAGTATTCGGGCTGTATCGCAAGTTTTGTTACTTCAAAGGAACGGATGAAGACGAAAGGCCTGATCCTGAGAGATGGATGTGGGAACATTTTGGGTTGCGCTTGACTAGTTGCGAAGTTTCAAACACAATTGATAATAAAATTTCATGGACTGAGCTCAGATGTGTAGTTTGACGAAAAACTCCGAAATGGCCCTACAAAACCGACAACGGTCACTTAAGTGTTCCAAACCCAGCACCTGAAGAGATACAGTCATCTTAAGTGAACAACACTTGGTAGGGAGATCTTCAACAGCGGTAATGCTGTCAAAAATCGTGACAGAAGTTGACAGAAGTGAGAAACAGGGGATTCGAGGTGGTGCAATTAGCAAATTCGTCGAATAGTCTCAACAGGATAAAGGCGACTGACATTGTCCAATTCAGCACCAAAGTCTAGAAAAGGTGATACCATTAAAACCTCGTGTTCTTTTTAGTTAACATTTGGGGCACTGCACGTTTCAGGAAAAATGTTGACAAAGATCACCATTCCGTGAGTGAAAACCCCGAAGTTGTCTCGAACTGAAAGCACATGTCCTCTAATCTGAGTTTGGAAGGGAGGTTGCTCGTCTAACAGTTTTAAAAGTGCAGACGATTTTTATATAGGTGTACCTGTCAGGAGTCAGATCTTTTTGTTTTCGTCCTCGCCTACCCTTCTTTCCTTTACGGCCTTTTCTTCCTTTCTTTTTCGCCACTCGTCGAAGTTTCTCTTTGTCGATTGAAATTTTCAGATTTCTTAGTTCTGTCCTCAACAACTCGTCGACCTGTCAAAATTCAGTAATAATTATATGCGTTTATAAATTTGAAAAAAATACAAGTGGTCGTAGAAAGTATTTAGCGGTTGATGGCTTTACACCAGCAAAATGCTTATGTTTTTTTCAAATGCAGGAAGAAAGCGGTGTATAGTTCTGCGGACAGAAGATGACTCTCTCTCCCACCCAAAGGATTCTGCCCGAAAAAAGCTATTCTTCTATAGAAAATTGACTTTTCGAATTATACCAATCTATAAAATGTGATTTATTTCGTCTGCTTTCTTGAAAGGCTTCCGGATTGCTGAATACTGTGTAAACTTAAAGAAGTACCTAACCTCTACTCGACAAGCTGTTGAGAGACTGTTCGTCAGTCCGTTTTGAAGAAACACTGTCTATGTGCAGGGATTATCTCAGCATGAAAGAGTAAAGTGTAGTAGCACCTCTGCTAATGACTGCGAGGGATTCAACTTGGTGCACTGTTTCTAAAACCCCGATCTGAAGGGGTAGACCGGTAGACCCCTTGAACCGGCGAACGAGATACAAAAGCCCGTCCAAACATTTCACGAAGTTAAGTGGTACAACGCCTCCAGTTACTGGATTAATTTGCCGGTTTTCTCAAATTTAAACAGGCACCGAAAGTTGCCTGATTATTCAGAACAACGACGATTGTTAGTTTTTTTAGGCAGATTTCTCCTCAGCTGAGGAATACAGAAAATTTATTCTACATAAAGAAGGTCGGCGTGCAAATCGGATTATTTACCCGGCGTCAGATCTGTTAGTAGTATAAAACACATTCCGTGAAGAAAAATATACAAGGGCAATTAGTTGCTACCGGAACCAGAATAATACCACGTGATCCAGACCACGTGTGTGAAACCTTTTTGAATACAGGAGACTAATAAGCTTGATCCGCAGAAGATTTCTAACAGTGCCTTTACTGTTGGTTCGTCAACATTCCTAAGGCTTTATTGTTTGAGCCAGATAGCTTGTTGAGTGTAAGAACTTGCAGCTATGTTTTATCTTCTGTTGTTGTAAAGTCGAACGAGGATTCCCACAGTGGCCCTTATCACCACACCATGAGAGATGGTTTTACAGAAAACCTTAAGGATTAGCAACAAGCGCATTATCGGTTTCACAGCTGGATTTATCGACATAGAGAAGTTCATGGATGAACTGGAACAAGTTTCAAAATTTTTTGAAAATAGAATTGGTCTTCGACACGATACACCAGGAACCGTGAACTGATGTTTGGTTGGTTCTTGTTTGGCAGAATTCAATGGTGAGCGTCTCATCATCATCATCATCATCATCATCATCATCATCGAAAGCATGACATCAGTGTCCAACCATCATCGAAGCATGACATCACATCACAACACCGATGCTTCACTTAGTCCCTACACCTCCACGCATTCACTCAGGCGAGCGTCTGGTTACCCGGAAAAGCACACCAGGTCAGAGATGTCCACATAAACTAAACGCAACACCTATAATTGTATTCAACGTTCTCCGGCTGAACAGCCTTTTACCGCAGCTAGCTGTTCTGCCTGGGAGTTTGCGTAGCTGGCAATGATGGATGACTCCGACGACCCGCAGTGCATTCTTTTTTGTGGGAGCCATTGTTCAGCTGTAGCAACCTTTCAGTGCCTAACTGCCATGCCACTCTAAGGTTGCACAAGGGCTGGGATACTACCGGCTTGGTCAAGCCTAGACAGGGGAAGTCGAGAGGCAGAGATCAGGTTCGAACCACGTAGCTCAGTACGAGCTTCACCTCCTCACCTACAACTAAGCGCGAAGTGGTCCAATTGTGTCCACTGCTATTTCGAAGCGGAAGGGCACCTTTATTAGAAAAATAAATCAAATACCTTCTTGCAAAACAAAGCTGAAGCCAAGCAAACACACCTGGATGCGGACTTCGGCTTCAACTTCGGCGCGTTTGTCTTCTCTGATAATTTCCTCATCGTGATGCTGAGCAAAATTACTCGTTTCGTCACGTTTTGCCCAGAATGCTGTGGGTAGAATAGTGGGCGAACAAAAGCAGAAAAGGTTGTCGGTATAAAATCGGTTTACTTTTACGAAACAGTGACGCGCTCACCCCCTTTGGGGTAGACAATAAGCCGGTGATGCAATGTACAAAGTTTAACAACCAGGCGGGCATGTTTCTGTTGCCTGTTTCAAACCGAATTTCACCCTTTGTGGTAAGCTTAAGCCCTAGTGTGATGTAACTCATTCTAGTTCTAGGGGAAAAGGGAATTTTTCACTAACTTGGTGCACATCAGGGGATTTGCAGGGCTCGAACGAGATCTGACGGTAGTGTTGTTCATTGGAGCTAGCGAGGCGAACCAGGGTAGAAGAGCCAATAGTTTTCGATAACAAACGCGTTTACCTTATTCCAGAGATGGCGTCTTTTTTCCTCAAGTGGTAAAACAGAAGTTTCAGTTGCCAATCGCTCTTGCTTGCATACCGATTTCCTTTCTACGGAAGACTTAGATACATCCAGTTGAATCTTTCTTTTGTAGTGGTCCCCTTCAGAATGTGCTGCACCAGGTCGCCTCAATTTTCCGATGTACTACATTTGGGATATCCCAATGCATTGTTTAGATCTTACCCAGGATTCATAAGGTTACTAGAGACTGTTTGACACCTCGAAACCGGTTTCTCCCTTCTTGAGGCTCGTTGAGTAAAGCGGTCCTCGACTTTCCTTATGTTGTTCTTCTGTTCTACTCAAATTGGACACCTTCATTTGCATATGAAGCTGTTTTTGATTAGTGACCCGGCTGAATCCACCCTCATCTTTCATTAACAATGATCTGGTGAAACATGTAAAATTGCAATATTTCTCTTTACTCTTGCTGTGATCCGGAGAAAACAGTGATCAAATGTTCGAAGACGCCGAGGGTCCTAGGATCGGCGGGGCTGAGAATCATAATCATAGAGTGAAACCATTCTTACAGTATTTTTGTAGACAAGGCCCTTTAGATTAAACTAAACTGAGTTCTGACACCCTAAATGACACAGGCTGGCAAGCTCTGCTCGTACCCAGCTTATCCGCCCACTACCTTATTCTGTTACAGTACCATTCCAACTTGGGTAGCTTCCAACATCAACCCAATTGATTTAAATAAATGGAAGATCCCAGCCTTCCTTGAAGTGCCTTTTAGTGTAAACAATATCACCAGTTAATTGAGGAGGGCTAAAATGATAGTATCTCAAAAATGAAGTTCTGACAATTTCTAGAAACAAATATGATGTCCCTTAATTATTTCTGAACGAGATGGAAAAGGAGTGAGCTGTCCAGGTTTACGAGTGCTTCTTGAGGCAGGTCAGTACTCGCACAATGGAAATTAATTTTCAAAAGCTATGAAGTATCACTGATGGACAAAACGATCGGGCAATTGAGTTCAGAGTACCAGTCTAAACTTTTGAGCCCCATTTAGGCATCCCGGGGTCTCAGCGATGCTGGGAAGTTATTCCACCAGTTTTTTCCGCCAGAAGTATAATTGCTTTACTGGACAATGAAATTTGGTGAGCCGTTAAAATATGAAAGTAGATTAAGGTGTTTTTTGGTTTTGAGCACATACGCAATAAAATGCAACATTTTGGCGCAAAAGTGTTTACTCCACTCGTAACGGTTTTGCAGCTAGGAGCAGTGTGCGGCTAATGGGCTCCCTTCTTGAGTGGTACTCATGATTTGTTTAAGCCTGTGCGCTGGAAAAGTTAGCGGAGCGTTTAGAAGCGCACCACCTCTGACGTACAGAAGGATAAACAAGTGCACTGGCCCATAAGACTTCAGTTTCAATATCGTTATTCTTGGGAAAACATTCATTCCACCTGGAAACGAATGAAAGATGGAAAAACCAATGGGTTACATTATTTTACTGATGAATAAATATCCCATCAGGTTGGGCCAGACGCATTAAATTATTACTGATGTGCTTTCAAAATTAGTCGCTCGTGGCCAAACGTTCAAGTGTTGGCGGCTGGATGGTTGCGGGTTTGTTTCGTGGAATGAAACAGCTTAGAGCGGCTCCTGACTTTTCAGTATGGATTTCCATCACTAATAGGACAGAATCTCTAGTGGATACTACCAAATCTTCACATATAACCGTTATTATCAACAAAAGCCAAGATTTAGTAAAGAGGAGCAAGTGTTTGGAGCATATCGCTGGTCCAAATTATCATGGGATGATATCAAAAGGATACCCTGAGTTTTCTTCATATCCACTATCAATCTTTTTTTGCTTATGTAATCCATTATTCTAACAGTGCCATATTTAATATTATTATTAGTTTGTGTTATCGGTTATTACCGATTTTTGAGCAGTTGTTCGCCGAAAACGAGTTAACATGTATCATATGTCGCATTAATGATATCCGACCAAAGGCTTCATTCAGCAACTAAAGTTTTTAACATTCTGCAGACCGATGGCACAGAAATAGTGAGGAATATAGATGTCTTGCGTAATTGTCTCGTTGAATAAGCACTCATTTTAATTTACTAGAGCGTCATTTAATTAAAACCCTTTCGCTGGTGGCGAAAAGCATGGACCCTATATCGAAATTGCTGGCGGAATTTCCCCCAGGTTACTTGATGGCTATTTGCTATCCCTTCTACTGTTATTACATGATTATAGTTAGTTTGTTTATTTAATATTATTCATTAAAAAAAGTTGTCACTTACTTTCATATTTGTGACAACCTTGTTTCAAATCGTCAAGGAAAACGGAGGGTCCGATACGCCAACCTTCCGGTTCGCTCTAAAATTAACGTTTGCATGTTATCTCTGTCTATCCGTAAGCAGCTAATTTTTGTTTAGGCGACCTTCGTCATTTTTTATGGAAAAAAATCATTACCTCTTTCTTCTTTGCATCCTTCTTCGGGGGGAGCTTTTCTGGTTTTCCACTCATCTTCCCCTTCTGCTTCAATGCGGCTTCCTCCTGTGTGTACAAGAAAATGAGTTACATACAGAAAGTTGACGCCAGGTAAGGTCGATCAGTATTCAAACTGCTCAAAACTGTTGGCCGATTCCGTACAACCGTACAACGTAAACTTGCTAGTTTTGCCAGTCGCCTCATTCTGAATGAGTAGGCTAGAGGCAGATGGTAGGAATAGCAGGATGGTAGCCAGATTTCCCCCCATGACTCATGAAAGGTGTAACTTGTAAAAATGTAGGTAAGGATGATTATAAAGCTACAATTCAATATGTAAATCAAAGCCCTTAAGTACACGATCAAGTGGACTTGTCGTACTTGCCTTGGACTGCCGTATATTTTTTCTGTTGTCACTGCACTACACCCCAAAACTTATCAACGCAATTATTGCATATTTAGCCGGAAACTCTCTGCGCTCTGTGGGCGATCTGCGAGCAATGAGCGTCAATCGTGGACACAGCTCCCGTTTGTGGTTTCAAATGTCTGTTTCCACAGGCGATGACATCATACATTAATTCATTTTCAACAGTAAAGTTAGAATAGCAACAAACCCAAGTCCTGAACGAGAAAAAGAACAAAATCTAAAAGTGGTTCGGACAAATGAAGTTATCTCTCATTCTAACCTTCTGTCTCACCGGTTATACTTGAGTGTGAAGAGAAAAAAGGTTGATGTCGGACAAAAGTCAGACGTCTCTGGAATCATGACCCCCTAACAAAACCCATCACAAAAATTTTGACGTCTGTTGAGGCACCATGAACTCGGCTCAATCTGGCTAACAGGCTTGTTGAAACAAAGACTAATATAATCAGTCCCTATTTTTATATGGATGAGGTGGCAAACTGTAAACAGAAGACAGGCACATATGGATAGTTGAGTGGGTATGTATGCCGTTTGAGTGGGTATGCTTTTTCTGGTCGCTGTTTAGAAGTAAGGGAACAATGTAAGGACCAATGACGCTAAACACAGATGCTTATAGTGTGCTAAAGTGATCGACTAAGTTACCGGAGAGCATTCCCGGTCCTGTAGAAAACCAAACTAGGGTTAAAGAATAGTAACTGGTTGGTTTTCTCAATGCCTTGGGGTAGGTAATAGCCATATGATGGTTTTGTGTTACATGCGGTTGATCCCCTGGTTGGATAACACCTGGTAACTGACTACCTGAGAGCATCACTAATCAGTGCTGCTTTTCATCGCTGTCTGCCTGTACACCTGTCAGCCTCAGGCTAGCCCAGGTGGAGCTTAAAAATCCGCCCCTAATGCTTTCGGCTTCTGACTGCCCACAAATCAGCATTCAGTGACCGGAAGACCTTTCAGTAAGCCCTCCTTTATGTTGAGAACTACATCGACGTTGTTGACCAGATGCGTGCAATAGGCAAGTACGGTGAAAGCGTCCGCCAAACGTTAGGACGCAATGTAACAGTCCCTCAATGGTCACCGTTTGCTGGGGGTATCAGCAGAGTATGCAACATCTACGCCTGAAGACACGAAGCAAACCGTGCTGTAGTCCGAAAGAGACCGCAGCTAAACAAAACGGGCTAACTGTCGTATGCTTTGCCCCCCATTCTTTGGAAATGGCAGTAGTCAGAAACACCCCGCCCAATTAGTATAGGAAAGCTGAATAAACACTACTGTCTTCGTAAATAAAGTGCAACGTAAGAAAATATGGCAGCTAACAGTCATAGCCCACCAAGGATCATTAGGACGTTCATTTGACTACCTCATTAGAGAACGCACATGGATGTGAATAACAAAAAGAACAGCTTTTGTTGGCCTTTAAAATAAGTCGACGTAGGCACCGAAACCATAGGAACCAGTTTGAAACCAAATGAGATTGACTTGTCCTTACATCACATGTACCTTCTATCTCACACTAAAAAAAACAGGGGAGATCAGTTGGTCGTCCAGCATTTTTAAGTAACCCAAGTCTTCATAAAATAACTGCTCCGAAGATTGCTGAAAACTCGTCGACAGCCCAGGACAGGTTCCGCCCTGTTTGGGGCTCATTGGGCTCATCATAAACAAGAGGCTCAGTTGAATCTCCCGTGAAAACCAAAGTGAGATGAATATGAGTGCATTTATCGTAACCTAAGTCTTGTTATAGTAAGTTGTAATATCTCCACTTCAAAGCTCCGCCTACCTTCTCCTTTAATTCCTGTTCCAACTCTTCTGGCTTTTTCTCTCTGAACACAGCTGCTGACCCTCCGGCATCCTCATCCGGATAATCTGGAAATTTGCCAGTGACGTCTCTAGTTCATGAAAAAAAGGAAGCACTGGTAATCAGAAGTTCGGAAATTTAAATTACACGACCTTTCAGATTGTAAACGTCCTCGAATTAGTGTGCCATTTGCGGTATCGCCATACGATCTCCATAATCTTAAAAACGGTCTTTTTATTCTTACCGATGGTCAAACCAAAGATAAACCTAAGACATTCATGAGCGTTGTTGGAAGAGCGTTTTCTAACTGAGGGAAATTCCGTCATATGCAACTGATAGTACCTTAAGAATGGAAACTCGAATCTGTCCCAGGCGTCATCCGAAAGACCTAGCCGCTCCTGGAACTACATGACTTCGAATTTCGGTGTCTTAGGATCATTCTGAGAACAGCGTAGACCACAGGGATTTCAGTCACCCTATTTTCTGGTTTGGCAGTTAGCCATGCTTATCCAACAGCGTCACCTTCAATCGTTTGGTCACACTCTTCCCAAGCCAGACGACAAGTTATTGAAGAAGGTCATGAAATCAAATACATACCGAGATCGGCGTTCGCGCTATGGAAATCACCTGGAAATATGACCCAAATAGTACACCAATAGGCTCAGGGCTCAATCTTTCTATGCCCACCGCTGCTGAAAACAAGACTATTTTTGGCATGTGGAATTTTCACCGGTGATCAAGCGTGGGCAGCTGCGGTCATGGACATCCGTTGGCTCGTTCACTCTTAAAAGTCGGTGCTTTGCAGAATGCATTTATTCTGGATCCTAACTGTCGGCGGTAGGCTTTATCCAGTGCTCGTTAACTATTCATTCGGAGGAGCGCTAGCTTAACTACTTGGTGGGCACTTAACCGACGTCGTGCAATGTATTACTTGCCAAGTGAGAAAGATTCACTTTGGTAGCCACGACAAGAGCTGTCCTCGTGCAGGCTGTAATTGGGTTAACGTAGGGCACCGGAGAAATAAATTGTGTAAAAATTCTGGTACAGTTTTTCACCACACACCTCTGATCCTCCAATTACGCCCCCATAACCACGTGACCCTCCCAGGCTGAAAGTACAGCGATCAGAGGGAATTTCTCTCTTTGACTTAAGGGCTCAACCATAAATTAAGACGGCCACTGAATCAAATGTTCTGGAGGCTCAAAAATGTTGATTTAGGATACTATCACGCTAGAAGCAAAACTTATCTCCTCTCGTACATTTTCAAACGAGTTACAACACTATTCGAGAGCATAGAATCATATAGTAACTGTCAACTCATTCGTTGAGTTTGGCAACAGCTGTGAAAATTATGAAATGCTGTAAATGTTATTATGGTTATTCCTTCAGTCCTGTTTGCTTTCGACCATGTACTGTTTGTCCGCCTTCCATATATCTAGGACGATTTATTAAGAATCCTCATGAGACCCTTACTTCTGTGGCACCAGTGAATGTTGGGTTTCTAAGTACATGAAGTCTCCGTTTTAATTGAACTGGCTGTTTTTGACCGAAGAGTTGTCTCCGACCACTAACTGAGAGGTCGCGCCTTCGAAACCTCTTGAATTTTAGTGAGACGCGCAATGCTGATGATTCTCAACGAGAGTAAAACAGCTGTATAGTATTTTTTTGGCTTTTCACCATGCGTTGGTTTCTCTTGCAGAACAAAAATCTCAGCTGAAAATGATCACCTCACACAATCATCACCATGATAAATGCGTTGATTCTTGGGTTAACAACCGTTATGGACACCTTGTTATGTCACAGACTTCAACATATCTACAGAGCAATTGCACTAGCCCTTGAATCAAGATGCGTTCCGGAGCATCCATCAGCAACGCCAGTTACAACATTTCCGGAGACCAATCGCACTTATATGTCGATCTGACGGATGTATCACGTGCAGAATACCGGATAAACAAAGACTTGCCCTGACTAGTCAGAATGTCAGCCAATCAAGATCGGCGCTTATCACACTCTCACAAAGTTTATAGCGTGACCTTGTGGAACATTCTGTGATCATCCTATAAATACAATTGCAATGATCTCCCTTCGTCGAGGTAAAGAGCTGTCTCAAACACCCGCACCTTTTAATATACCATATTGGGAGGAGCAGGAACCGACGTTGAAGTTGCACCACAGTTTAAAACAGACAACACAGAACACCATACATTCAGTGGTTATGAAGGAGGCAGAACCAACAACAGCAGCAGCAGTCAGTAAAAAAATTAAACACCAGTGTAACGGTGGATACTACTGATGAGGCATACGAGAAGTATATTTTCTCGTAAATCCGCTTGGCGTCTATTGGAAAGTGAGGTTTATTACGGAATTTTTGGAGTTGCTTTGTAGCATTTGTTTGCATTTGAGTAATAGTCTATGAATATCCAGGAAATTTCAGGAGGACGCGTTCGAGAAGATGACGGGTATTCAGTTTTTATAAACAAGATGCATATGAGAGTCTTGCTTCCCTGTCCAATAGTCTGTAACTGTCCAAATGGCGTTTTCCAATAAGTGACTGCGCAAAAACGGCCCTCTTGCGTTCACCAGTAGCCGAATATCTATTCTAAAAAAATACAGCATTTTTAGTCAGTATGGAAAGCGAACTCAGATTTTTCAATGCTCCCTCAAATTCTTTTTCCAAATATTCATCTACTGGTAGTAATTATGTACAACAATAAGTGTACAACTTTAAGAGTCTTACTTAGAAGCACATTATCTATGCGTATTGACATCGATACAGGCTGAACTAGACAGGGACTCTTCCAACGGACGTAAGACAACATATCGCAACTGCTAGCGAAACCAGTGATGCGGGATAGCCATGACACTCAAACTCCCCTGGTCGGCGGGAAGTTGGCAGTCCGAGTCCGTCTCCAGGCGCATATTTTTGTTCATTTTTGGTCCAACTGGGTCCCCTTTTACGGCAGTAAGGACCCCGTTCAGTCGACAGTCAAGTTCTTGTTTTCAGGTGGTTAGGTGATACACCCAAAGATGGCACTCAAGAATTGTTTTGGGACTGAAACTCGGAAAAGTTTAGTGCCTTGCTTGCCTGGTTTGCAACGCCATAAAACTCCAGCATACTCAAGTTTCTGAGCCTCACGAACTCAAACAAACCAGCAAAAGCTACCCCGTTTTGCCCTATATTAAATCAATATATTAAAAACGTCTCCCGGTCACTGGATAGAAGATGACATGAGGTCTTGGGCTTCTGGGCTTCCACTCTCACTGATAACCTTGGGAAATAATAAGATTTGCGCTGTTGATTGTAGAACGGAATTCCTTAGTTTTTCACGCTTGCTCTGAGGCAGTGAACTAAGAATTTCCCCCTCAAATGGAGCTTTCGGTGGACATTTGATTAGTTTGCCTTCTCAAGCCTTCAGAACACGTTTGAACGGAGACGTGTTGGTCACACGTGTTTCTGAACTTGTTCAATATTTCTCAGCTCAATTAAGTGCCCTTTGGGCAGCTGGAGTATCTCAGCATTTGATCTGTTTGGTAATCACCTCATCAGAGATAACAAGATTTACTGATGATCCATTGAGCTTCGATGTACGACGTGAAACAATGTCCATGATAAAGCGGAAATTGAATTAATCGGCCACCAAAAAAGTCGAGACAGGCTCGGCTCCCAACTTCGGTGACCCCTTCACGCCTGAATGAGTGCACTTGGACCGCCGTTGAGCAAATATCGAAACCCCCTTTTCTGCATCAAAACTAGCGAATGTAATTTCTAGTGCTTACTGTGTCGCCTTTTGTCTGTATTAAACATTTAACCTTTCGTGGGTAAACCCCATGACAGCCTTCTTACTCAAAAATTTTCTGCCCGATACTCGTTAGTGCACATCGATTAGGATATGAGGCAGAAGAATCATGTCTTTTACATGCGTCTGTATCTTTGAACTATGGTGCGTTGATGAAGACCACTAAGGGTGTGTGCGGAAGTTGAGCTAACGTTCCTTTGCCGTAGAGAAGTGGGATATGCCTGACAATGCAAATATCACTTGAAATTTCTGGGAAGGTCGGGCGCTGAGGGCTTGAAAATGCTGTGTGAGGGGTGTTTGGGAGAGACTAGCTGGTCTTAACGTAATCCATATGGAAAGGACAGTACACCAGGAGATCATTGTGCGCCTTAATTTGAGAAAAATGTTTGTCTGGGCATTCTGGCAAGTACACTCATCTGTATATCAACCGGACTTTCACGGGAGAATCAACTGAATCTCCCGTTTATGATATCCTTCAATTGAATGAGCTGGACAAAGGCCGTCTAATGTTTCAGTTGTTACGATATCCGAGACACTGCAGTATATATTTTTATGAAGGAAACTACTCACAAGGTTGCTAAAAACTCTCCGACAGTCCACAACAGGCTTATCAGGTAGGCGCAGTCCCCGAGTTCCCCCTAACCGTTGGTCCACTTGAACCCAAAGTGAACGAAATGCTTGAATTACACTCAGTCGCACGCTAATTTGAATTTAAACAAGGGACTCGGTTGAGTCTCCCGTGAGAAACAAATTGATATGCAAGTGAGTGTATTTTCCTAAATCAGTCCAATTTGGGTTCAGTTAGAACATAAGGTTGATGGAAACTCGAGAACTACATCTACCTGATGAGCCTCAAAAAGAATGAAATCGGTTGTGGGCTGTCGAAGGTTTTCCATCAACCGCATGAGTATATTCCCTCGTGAAAACCTGAGGCAATATGCAGAATATCATTCTAGCTGATACGCGAGAAGACATTTGTGAACGCACATTCAGTTGTAGACTATCATAAACGAGAGATTCGGCTGGGAAATCCAGAATGGTATGCCAATTGGTGTATCTGATAAAATACGGAATGCAACCTATGATGGTGCGTTGGAAAATCACGAGTAAAAAAGCCAGCAATTCACAAAGCCGTTGTCCTCCCTACGATCCGACCATTGGTCAACATTTCCCAACGAATGATTGTGGTGCCATTCCACTGTCAGCAGTTTGGATGTAATCTGTGCGACGTCTCTCTTGTGATAGCAACAGAAACAGATTCAGGCCCACGGAACATTCTTTTATACCTCATATTTTGTTGGACTTCATTCGCACACCACGGAGTCGATTTTCCTTTAAAATGTCCCATTGCTTTGAAGCTAAAGTATTCGAGCAAGACACTGATTGAACAAAGACGCCAGCATCTGGCTCTCAGTGCAAAAAAAACAGCCGTTGCAGATAGAACTGCACGTTTCTCTTTAAAGTGGCGGAACAAAAAAGTTGCGCAGAACTTTTGTACCTGTTCTCCACGGCATTCGTCCCGAATCACGAATACAAAATCGAAATACGAAGGTTGGACGAACTATGCTCGAAGCCTTGAGATGCTGCACGGAGGTTTCCCGACCCGACTCGCGAGCAACTCAAGGCTTCGAGTATCTTCGATTCTCTTGTTATCCATCAGGCGAACTTCGGCTCTGTATGCCAGTTAAATTGATTTTCCATGAGTTGCAAATGCACGTAGGCTGCCCAGCTATCCTTACCCACCATGCTCAATGAATAGTTGTTCTTTGTTGTGAGGTTCTTGATAAGTTCCTTCAGTTCGGCGATTTTGTCAACTTATGTGCGACCGTTTTGGCAGATTCGAACTCAGAATCTTCATGATGAATTTCATTTGTTCCAGAAAGTTCCGAAAAAAAACTCTGAAGCTGCGAGATTAATCTTGCTACCTGAGTTAGAGTCTGACTTCAGTTAAGTCCTGCCTATATTCTGGATGTCGCCTTGAACTGTACGATTGTTTAGGATTTACTTGGCTTGGGTCAAAGCACTTATTTGTCAAAAAAGTTGTCTCATACCTTTTGGGTAACGGTCACATCCCATCGCTGATTAGTTTTTTTTAACTTCAGCAATTATGAAGGTAAAGCCTGTTGCCTCATCGACCCTCTCAGCTGGGTCTGTAAGAATCTGTGTAGTCTATGAATGTACACTGTTTTATGCGTGCGACCGATTACAATGAAGGAACTGATCACACATCATAAACGAGAGATTCAGTCGAATCTCTCATGAAAGCCAAACTGGTCTGCAGATGAGTGCATTTCTCAAAAACAGTCCAATTTGGGTTCAAGTAGAACATAAGGTTGACGGAAACTTGGGGACTGCGCCTACCTGACGAGTCCCAAGAAGGATGAAACCGGTAGTGGGCTGTCGAAGAGTTTTCAGCAACCTTTTTAGTAGCTTTCTTTATGAAAACCGATGACATGCTATCACCTGTCTTCTGGATGCTTATCTGTTTTATCTAGGAATGTGTGTAATGTTCGAAAGACATTGTGGTAAAAACTCGTGTTGCGCAAAAAAATGTGTACTTTGGTGCGAGTTACCCAAGTTCGAAATCCGTCCATCCATCATTTGCGACTTATCCAGTCAGCTTTTTCATGCTTTTTGTTTACATTCTGTCTAATACCAATTACTCTCATGACCTCACTGCATCGATCATCAAAATGGTGATTTCGCGCCACCCTGGGAGACCTTCTACTGCCACCTTTCTGGTGTGAAATTTTCCCAATTTTTTCCGCCTTCTGTATTTTAGGGGAAAATACAGCCCGATTAAAATTGATCATTCAGTAGAAGTAATGAGCAAAATGTTCACCACCCAGAGGTCACCACTTTGTTGGACATTCTCTTCTTCTCGCCTTAGAGTAGGTCCACCTTCAGAATATTATCACCATCATTGACAGCATGATATCAGTGTTCAACACCGATGCTTCGCTGCCGTAACCTTCAGAATAAAAAAGATGTTTTTCGGTCGTGGTGATGTTCTAGGTGGGGAGACCATTGTGTTGTACTGCCACCTAACTGGACGCCACATACTTACCTGCATTCAACGAACCACTGACGAATTTGATCTTGCATCATCTCCCGCATGTCATTTCCTTCACTCTCTCGTATTTTCTCTTTCACTTTGATGAGGGCATCTTGGTATTCCTGTTCGAAAATACTCTGAGTCACCCTTCGCACTGCCTCCACACGCTGTGCAAGTTTGACCACGTTGGATTTATGTAGCAGCAAGTTCAGGTTGCCCGGGATCTGAGGCCAACATTTGGATGACACAGGGGTTAGTATAGCTTCCGGAAAACAGCTTCTCTCAATTTGATGAGACTAGACGATTTAAGCTCATGGACGTTACGCTTGTAGGTAGACTGATCGCGCAGCAGGTCAACAGAAAAAGGAATGGGAAAGCAAAACACAGTTCCTGTGGACGGTACTTGTATATCTACAAGTTTTTATCCTGCTTTTGTGGAATACTAATCTTCTCTGCAAATACTAAAATGGGAAATTACAATTTGTTCATTACTGCTTGAATGCTTGTTCCCGTATGAATTGAGGCTCGACGCGCCCAGTGACGTTATTGAACAAGGATATCTCTTATGATGACCCGGCGAAATAGCTCTATTGGAAAAATTTAAGGATTACATAATAAATGACGTCCTATTCAAGTAGCTAGTCTCCTGTCCCCACTTGCCAACCAAGCTGATGTCCAAATGAAACAAAGTGTACCTATATGACCGAGCTGAGGTGAGCTGAGGTTATGATCACTTTTGCAATCTTTGTGACTTTGGACCATTTGCTGAATTCTAAACAGACTAGCAGGCTGCTTCCCGCCCCAACTGTTTGGCCTTTAAAATGGAACCAAACCAAGTAATTAAAAATAGCTGGTTTTCGACGATTTCTCATAGACTTAACAACAAACCACGTGACAGTGGCGAATGAAAAACGCACACTTACCATTCCCAACCAAACAAGCTCTTCATGTCTAAGTTTGCGCACTTGTCGCCGCGCTAGAACTCCTCTCCATAGCTGAATGGAACAAAAACAAACTAAGCACTTAAGTCGTTGGCATACTCAAAAAGCCACAAGCTGCTATAATTTTAACATTAAAACGAACGGAAATTTCAAGTCCTAATCTTTGAAGAGAAATATGCAGAAACAGGAGCAAATCTATGCCGAAAGTCCGAGAAGTACTGCACAGCCTTAGTGGAATTCATCGGCATTGCGCATCTCACGAAGCCCACAGACGAAATCTTCATTGAGAATAACCCAATCTCCTCCTCAGTTTATAAGTGGTTCAGAGGAAGAATAATGCCACAAGGCGAGTGAAACCTACATCTGAGAAGTCATCATTTGATGAGCCAGTCACTACGTGACCACGTGGTGTGGCCTCTCTGGTTGAGGGATGAATGGGGTTATGTCCTGTCTGAGTGCGCGCTGATCACACTGTCGAGAAGCCGCGTATAGACAAAAGTTTATGTTCAAACTACTAGCGAGGAGATCGCGGATTCGACGCCCCCTGGAGATTCGTGGGATGCGCACTGCTGATGATTCTCAATAAATATGAAACAGCTATGAAGTACTTTTCGATGCTTTTCAGTGCTTCTTGGCATAGATTGGCCCCATGTACGGGATGAAATCTCCTTTAAAATTTTCCGAATATCTCCACACTGCTAACAATGCATATGCAGAAATAAAGTTCATTAAACACGTTCTGTCAACCGTACTAGCAAATAATATTGTAACTACCTCAAAATTTAATAAAAATACAATGATGTACAGAAGTAGTGTATCAGTAGTATGGCTCCCTTTTGTGACGCGTGCAACCTCTCAAACGCTTCTTATCCAGACAGACTCTTTCGTCCACGGGAATCGCCACCATCGTGAAACTCTGCCAAACTTGTTTAAAAAGACGTCGCCTTACAAACGCCAACTTGAATCACACCAGGTTTCAAACTTATGTGCAAATTTACTATAAATATTTTCACCTCTCTGCGGGCGTCCGTCTCTGAAGAGACCACCCTGAACAAAAAGCAGACGAAAAAATAATCCAACTTTTTTGTCCATGAGACATATTTCAGAGGTAAACTCTATGCCACAAAAAACAACCGGCAGAATGAGGTGCTTTCATTCAGTTCTTTAAAGTAGTTCTTCCGAAGAGAATCAGTGCACAATTGAGTCCTTTTAAAGAGACAGACCTCCAAAAGTGATCCGTTCCGATGTAGCTTTTCGAATGGTCTCCTTAGAGCCACGAAACATAGTCCCAACTCGAAGACTCACAAAAGGCGGTCTGTTTAGACAGTTGGATTGTTCTATGAGGGACTCAAACGTTAGAAGAACTCACAGATCAACCACAAGTGGCTTGTTTTTGAAAACGATCCTTGCGGAAGAAAAATGATAGTTGAGGACCATATAAATGAAATTTTTTTATAGGACGTCCAACCAGTTGCAGGGAACAGCTCTCTATTCATACCATTATTCATACGCCTAACAGATGTAAGAGACCCGCTGCATGGAGTTCCCACTCTGGCCTTTGCTCGCATGGTATTCTGCGTCACAAGAACATCGGAAGTGGTGTTTTGAGGATAGTGAAGACACATTCTTTGAAGAGATACCATTCTAACTTTACTTCCATTGGACAGCAGTAGGGTAGTTTGAAAGTATACATTCCAGAAAGCCAGCCTTGTCCAACTCTAACATATTGTGTCAACCTTTTTATCTCCAGCAAATATCAACCAAGGCCTCAACTTTCACAACTTGTGCTCCCGGTGGCCTGCTTACAACCCCCTTCTGATGATGATGAAGAATGCCTTAAATTCGCTGCTGATTTCAAGCAGCATTTGAGCAGTTCTATCTCAGGCTTTGCATTCGTCATAAACAGTTACGATTTTGTATAATTTGGGTTGAGATAGTGACAAGTTCTAATGGACTAGAGAAAGGTTACTTAACGTTCGCATAGAAAAGAGAAACCTATAGTTCACAGTATAGTAGACAGAGGTTTTTGAGGTATTACAACCCTGAGGGTGGCCCCTAAGCATATTTAAAATGCTAGCAGCTACCGTACTCTGAAAGGTTTAACCCATAAAGTTGGATATTGAAGTTTAGAAAAAGCTCGCTAAAATTATGTTGAGGCTTCTCTGGACAGGAAAGCACCCATCTGAAAACATATGGAACTTACTAGTTTTGGCTCTTGTTTTGGAAACAAAATACGGAGTTTGATAGGGATCAATCGGTAGGATGATTTAGATGCCAGTGGATTCAAAAGATACCCAAAATTTAGCCGTTAAGCTATAAGACTCCTGATGCCTAGTTGTCATGCCACCCAAAGGGGGCCTGTCAGGTTGCCTAAGCCTACAGAGCGAATTAAATATTTCTTCAGGACATCACTGTTGATGAAGTCTTCAATCGCTGGTTTTCCGGCCCGTAGATGAAGGGGTACGAAGGATTTCCCGCATCTGTTTTAAATTCCACGTAGTAATAGATGAAAACACAGTGGTCTTGTCTCCAGTAGTGACGTGATATGTACCGATAAAGTGCAGTTCATATTTCACAATTCAGTAGTCGGAATTCTTGTCTGAGGCCTGCAGTCGTTTTATACCACCAACTCAATCCTTACAAGGTGTGCGGATATACAGTCTTGTGACCAATTCGAGTTGCACTGCATTCGTCTGATTATCAGCAGAAAACGTTCATAATGTGATCCCGTAACTTTTAAAAACATTCTCCCCACTAGGCCGTCTCATAATAAGTGGAATAGGCACCACTGGAGCTGCGTGCGATAGACTATTAGACAAATTAAATTAGCCTCAAGCGAAATACAACCCCCCGAACTTACAGTTTGCAAAAGAATGACGGCATCCTGTGGATTCATAGTCTTCTGAATTTTCTCGGTCGTTTTGCCCGATTCTTCTTGTCTTCGAATTTCACGCATAAACTTTGCACGCAATCGACCTTGACGAGCACGTTCGTGGCGCTGAATGAGTCGCACTGCCTCGTCTCTTGTCATTGGAGGTTCGTGTTCCTGAAGGTATTGAACGATCATATTTAACTACCGAAAAAGGTGCAATAAACCTGGAGTCGCACAGAAAATGTCATTTGTGCCGCTAAACTGTACCACAGAATGAATATGTCATGATTTAGCAGATGGGATTCCTTTGAGCAAGTTTTTGTGAGGTTTTCCTTGCTTACAATACAACCAGTTTTCATTCTTGAAGTTAATGTAGGCTATCTAGACGACATAAAATGTATCCTTCTAAAGAGTCCTTCCCAGAAAACTATCTTGTTCTTTGTGGAAAGGAAATAACTGTAACGCTGCAACATGATCGATTTTCTAAAGGCCATTCTCACATTCGTAGAAACTAAACGAAAAGCGATACGTGACCAACGGTTTAATTTCGAGTAAATTACCAGAGACATTATCAATTTTCAGTTTATAGAGGTGTCCTGATGGAAATGTATATGGTGCTTACTTTATTATAAGTGAAAAACGGTTATCAAGTTATGAAATTCATATAGCCAAAGATGAAATTGTGGTTAGACTCTTACCCTTAGAATTTAACCCGATGTTTTCTCGAAATCTTTCCACCGTATTGGCATTAGTCAATCCTCTTCTCAATTCCAGAAGTTAGCTTCCACTGGCTTCAAAACACTCAAGCAGCGGAATGTGGATCACTGTCCACGGCTTATTAATAAGTCTGAAATTAATTCGCCAAGCCTCACTGGCAGTTATTCTAAATCTCTAAGATATTCTAAGCTATTTTTACGCGTACCTCCCCGGAAACCACCTGTGAGTGAAAGCATCAAGCATCAGAATGGAACGACCATCTCTAATAAGGAGGAACGCCTTGACCGGTGGGCTGAATACTTTGAGCAACAAATGTCTTGGCCACCAGCCAGCACTCATCTGCAGCCCACAGGTGAATTAGAACCCTGGACGGTGAACGTGGAACCACCTATTCGCCAAGCCTCACTGGCAGTTATTCTAAATCCCTAAGATATTCTAAGCTATTTTTACGCGTACCAAGGAAAACGGTATCATTTGACTCGCTGTTTGGTCAAGATCCTTATTAAGAGTCATTACAATGAATCAGACGGAATTACAAAGCTGTCCACTGAATGTAAACTTTGGTATGATGAAACTCCTTGCTCACGTATCATACCAAGGAGAGATTGTGTGCCTTTGTCCACTAACTCAAACCTGACCTACCAGTTTGACGGTATAATCAGGCTCTTGAGCCCAAGCACATTCAAAAACAGTTTTAGAAACATAAATCCCAACGTATTAAGCCTGCCATAGCTAGACACATTTTGCTTGCTGTCCATGGTAGTAGCTGTCTCTGAAATCCCTATGCATCAAAACACTTGAGTAAGACTTCAGAAGCTGTGGCAATACGTCATTTAAACCCTCTCCTACGCTACAGAAAAGCATAAGCACCGTTTATTCAGTAAGGTCTAGCTCTCTAGCTCTAGTCTCTAGCTGTAAGAAACTCCTCAAGTTTCGCCTACTGTCGGCCACTTCAAGCTTATTTCTGATCAATTTTTATTCGCACATCGGATTACGGTTAAGTCATCTACTCGGAAAATTCCAGCCGAGTAGTTCAACTCTTTCAC
Source organism: Opisthorchis viverrini (assembly GCF_000715545.1). Taxonomy (NCBI): domain Eukaryota; kingdom Metazoa; phylum Platyhelminthes; class Trematoda; order Opisthorchiida; family Opisthorchiidae; genus Opisthorchis; species Opisthorchis viverrini. The sequence goes on along the minus strand of NW_008751699.1, from coordinate 917,579 downwards.
ATGTTACGACCACCTGAACCAAAGTGGTCATCTATAACGTCACGATAGTAAACACTGAGTTGTGATAGGTTTTTATGTTGTAGGATATACTATAATATTAAATAACTTATACCGTAATATTATTACAACATATGTTATAAAACATTATGTAAAATATTAACCCGTTTTCTGTTGCCTTTCAACTGAAGCCTGGGACTTGACCTATGCAGCTTTTTGTTAAATGGTGGTACACTCATTCAGGGGCATTTTATACCATCTGACCGCATTATCTCACAGTCTCCCATCGTTTTATATTCAGAGGTTTTCCTGTTACATTTTAGTTTATCCCCCATGGGACTTGAAAGCAAGTGGCGCTAAAAGACAGAAGACTGTGTGAGGTCGCACATTTTTAGAGAACTATTGATGGCTAATTTTAATGGCCACCTCTTAGCAGTATGGTGAGATTTGTGTTGATTGAATGATTTTTCTCAGATCGCTCACTTCTCTGAACCTTTCGTTAGTCTGAGCGTTCTGTGTATTAGGTTAAAAGAGGGTTATCGTATGTGCACAAGGTACCTTTTTCGTGCTACCAGATAAGCGCAGGTAATGCTCACATTCTGTGAACCTTCCAAAATCCAAACTACTTCTCAAGTATTACCTGAATCCTGGAGGCGCGAAAGCATAATTACGTAGAGGGTAACGGCACTTGGCCTAGCTTGGCCCCTGATACACTCATGATGGTCTTTCGTCCTGTCGTATTTGTAATGAAGGGCTGATATAGAAGAACATTGGGAGTTCTTGAGACACTTGGTTTTTGGGACAGCACATCAACCTGAGTATCTGGTACAGCTTATTAGGCGGTGGTGCGGCAGCAGTAAATGGCGCTTTCTTCCTCACAACATGTATGAAATATAGGATGATGAAGAAAGGTATTGCAACAAAAATAGCATGTGTTGTTAGCGGGGTATTGTCCAAGGTGGCCAAGGGTGGAAAGCTAAGCACTGCGCGTGGTAGCTGATATCGCTGCCACCTGAAGCCAGGAGTGACAGTGTACGTTTTATTGCAAAGATCGGAAAGGGAAGTTATTTGCTGAAGGCAACGGCTTTAACGCATGCGCGCAACTGATCGAGTGACTGGGTGTCAGTGTCTCTAAGCACTGATGTGTCCCATCTCGGAGTCACTAGCTAAGGATATGGCCTGCGTAGCTGATTTTGTTAGTAATAGCTTCCATACTTTACAGTCAAGATACTGACTGACTCACTGTTGCTCGTTTCTACCCTCTACGTGACCATGTGAAGAAGACTGCACGAGGGATTCGGTCGGGTGACACAAGGTGCGTGAATAACCCTATGAAATGTGATAATATGGTCTAGCGTGGGCAAGTGAGTGTCTCCGAAAGCTTTCCAAAACCCTTCAGTACTGCTGAGTTGACGTTTTAAAAATACGATGGCCATACATTCAACACTTTTAGCGATCTTTATGTTCTTGGTATCGATCATATAACAGTGGAGTGTATACCACAACATTGTGAGATAGATCACAAACAAACAGGCTCTTATTACAGATCGTCTAGGTTGACATAAGCCGCCCGGGTCTTCTGGTCCGGAAGGTAATGCCATCTTCAACTATATCACAGGGGCTGAGACAGCTATGCAGGCAGATTGAGTTGGATAGTACCTCAAGTAATTCGCAGGCATGGTGTTTGGGCTCGATGCCAATCACCTTGTAGCAAAACTCTACACTTTGGAAGAATGAGACAGCATTATTTATACAGTCTATTATTGTTTGCATCTTTGCGCGTCTATATAAAACAATTTTTAGGTGGACTGCTTACAGGATGTTTATGTGGAGAACACTCTGATAGCCCTTTGATCCCACAGGCATTCCAGCCTGATGGTCCGTCTTCCATGATCATGAGAGTGGTGAAGTTGAACAGGAAAGGTAAAAGGGGACAGCCTTTTATGATGCCACTGGATGTAGCAAACTCAGACAAGAGCTTACCGTAGTCACCTACACTTCCGTGGCAGAGAGCACACAATGGTTTACGGAAAGCCAAATATTTATGAGAAAAACCTTTGATCCATGGACACTACCACATTACCCGTTGATCGGACGGGTCAGATGAAGCTTTCAAGAGAAAAGGCCAGAAACATTGGTGCTGTTCAACGAGGGTAAATGTGTGACCGGCGTGTCCCTTCGAAGGACGCAATACAGCGTGGTTCTTCTTAAACTGCCGCCTCATTTTCAGTCAATCTTCGAAGGTGGAGACTAGACAGCACCTTCAGCACACTAGGCCTATGCAACGATATCTTTGCTTAAATCACTCTGGAATATTGATCGTGACGATATCCAATGATCATTTGGTCATAATGGGGATGTTGCACGAAAACCTCAAACGCCACAGCATAGCTATTTTGCGCGTTCCCACGCATCCTTCCCAATACTGCCCTAATTTATGCATATTGTAGCTATCGTCATCCTGAATGGAAGATATACTGATACACTTCTAGCGTACTTGTATTGATCTACAGGAAATCAACTTGACAGAGAGACTTGCGCTATGGTGCAATCGAAATCGAATCGTGTGCCCCAGAAGAATTGTTGGTCTTGCATTTTGGTTCTCCAATGGCGGCTGGTAACCATAATATTCAATAAGATTCACAGTTGACATGCGGTCGATGGGAGCCGGGTTATTCGATGCGGGAATTCGTGTAGGAGATTATTATATAATTGAAGGAGTCGCTTTCTGTTGTCTGTGCGGTAAGTATAGACTGAAATCCGAATGCCTGAATGTGATTCTACACGGTCTAATTGGGCATTCATATAATCACTGGAAACAACAATGTTGGTGTCTCTTGCCTGATATATCTGCCTAGATAGATAACAATAGAAGTTGTCCATTTTAGCGTAAAAATCGAAGCCCTTTGGAGCACAAGCTGACACTTTAAACACGCACGGGCTTTTGTTTCAAGTTGGGCCAATCTTGAATGAGCAGACTAACTAGATATTAAAAAGGTATCTGTTCATTAAACGCCTTCAAAGCCCTTTCATCACCATGTGTCACCGTTTTGGAATCATTAGACATAAGAGAAGTAGGAGGTGGGGATCGGTTCTGTCCTGGCTTCTTATGGATTTACAAGGACGCGTGAGTTTTCGTGCTCTGTGAACAAAACGCACAGCAGTTTTAAGCGGCTTTGAGGCTGGACAAACACCAACTTTTTGCTCACTTGATTCAGTGGGGACAATGAAACCTCTTAGGTAGAAGGAGTCTCGCAAATTTGGCAGTGCTCTTTTGTTTAGTGTTAATCGGTAACGGGTTGGAAAGTACATCAATCTGACAATTAAAACTCACATGACCAAGAGATGCTTGCTTGTAGAGCGGAAAGGGTTCGTGTGTTGGCATTGTTGGACAAAAAATGTCCGGGTGAATTTTACCTTCATGTTGCACAGGCCACAGATGATGGTCTAACTGAGTAACTTCCAAAGTAACTGCGCCTGCGTGGCGATGGGGAATGAGGCTTCCTTAGAGATTTCACACAGAGCTGGTGACTGGATAGTGCCCTCTGCCAAGCTTAGTGGGATAGCCTAACACTAGAGAAGCATGGAATAAGGCACGTCTCGTTTGTGGTGCTTCCGCCAGCAGCAGATGCGCTTGTATCCATATCAAACTCGTGATGAAACTCATTACTTCTAGACCGGCGCTCACGATGGACCAACGGCCAATCAGAGTGTGCAGATATAAAGACCGATGTTTACTAGCCCGTCCTTTCTCGAAGAAGACGTAACCATTGCTTCCACAATACAAACATGTTGACCACATGGAGGGAACCCCCTAACACCCATCGCAGAAGGCAGTTGTTCCTAGGCTACCTCGTAATACGGTTACATCTAGTAAAGTGTTCGACTGTTTTGAGGCCATTTGTTCTCGCTTAGTCTGTGTTGTTTGTAAAATTCTCGACAGGCTTATTCCGCTGGGTTATTGTAACCCCCAATTCTGGCCATCGGAAGAAGTGGCAACGATTGATCATCTTCTACCATTTCAAAAGAAGCAGTTTCACGCCCTAAATTAAGCTACAAGAGATAATCATCGACATCGCAAAGTTATTGCAAAATACTTCTTGGAATTCCACTGGGTAAGCTTCGTGCTGTTTCAACTAGCCATCGTATGAGGTTTATCTACCGGGTTTTTTATTGGGCACTCTAAACCTAAACATCAGAAAAGCTTTTTCGCGTCGCTTACAGCTCCCTGAGCAACCACTACATGAATGACTTGTTAGCAGGCAGCAATGATTTTTGTGTGAGTCTCTTCTACTGTCAGCTTTTTGTCAGTTTCAGATTACTAGCACATGTGCTGATTGTTTGCTTTGTGCCTACACGGACTGACCACTACAAATACCACCACGTGAAGAAATCAGCTCCAGTCTAAATTGGAATCTAATATTCAAAACAGGCTACGAAATCTAATCTTATAGTAACAAGCCTCATTATGTGGTGAAAATGCGCTCGGTGTCACAAACAAAAAGCAGTATTATTTGTGGACGTGTTCTGTCAGTATCCACTCAGATGGAGCAGATTAATTAGGCCTGTAGTCTGTCACAGTTTTAAATTCTTGGTCACTACTTTATCTAAGTATGCCGTGTCAAGTCTGTACGACGTTTTTTCACTTTGTTCTTTCCCTGGAAATGGCGCATTCTGGCCCTATTTTTTATCTTTGTCTTTCTTACTCAACAATTTTGCTACCTTCCAGTCTGTAGCTCGTCATCTCCGACATCCACCGGCAAATTATCTATTAGTGTTACATCCAAGTTAACACTCCAGGTTGTTTGATATTCAACCCATATGAAAATGCCTATGTTTTTACTCAGATAAACTTCGAAATTGCAACCAGGGTTTTTCTGGTCGATATTTGAGACTTATAAGTTCTAACCGATGCACCGTAAAATATATTTACCGTTGGCGCCGACAGTCCTTTATGTCGTCGCACTCCCGGACACCGGTACAGATATATACTAAATGTTGATGGCTTACGATATATACTTTTCGCTGCCCCGTCAGTTGAAACAGCTGTATGTGACACTCATTTACGTTATCCATCGGAATATTCTGACTATTGTGCCGTAAATGGTGACTAGAAAATTTTGGCCCAATTGAGATCAGGCGTTTCTATATGACTCAGAAGCGGTCAGGTTTCGGCAGCGGCGATGAAACAAACAGTATGGTTGAATACCTTCAAAGAATGTAGCATTGTTTAGAGGGATCTGCCATTTGAAATCAATCTGCTTAAGGGATTTCTGTTAATTTTTTTAAACGAGAGTTTGTTCGGCCCTCTGATGTCATCACTAATAGAAATTGTCCGGTGATTGCGGTTGTGCTTCTGATATGGCTAAACACTCAATCTTCTAATCCCCTATAGTGCTAAGTTGGAAAAATTAGTAGCTTTGCTACAGACATTTAGCCCCCGTATCAAAGACAGCGTTATATAATTCCTTTCCAACAAAGTCCTGCTCTGTCCAGATGGCAAGATGAATAGCCTGTTCTAACTAATTAGCTGCCCCTAGAATGGCTATCTCAAAAGTAATTATCTAGCTACCAGTCTCTTCCCGGTTATGCCACCCTGTAGCCTATTTTTCAGGCATTCGAGGACTGCATTGTTTACACTACTGTTCTTCCAGAAGAAGCAGTTTTGAGTACCTAGTGGATCCATTTGAAGATTTCCCAGCGCAGGTAACTTGCCCTTGCTTTTCCAAATCTGTGCAGTTGAATTTTTATTGTCACCCCGCCGTACAACATGTTCACCGTTCTGCAACAGATGATGACGGTGCTCTTCAGACGGTGGAATATCCATCGACAGACCCCCATAACTCAGAGGCATATTCAGTGATGCCACGAAAGTTGAATTGACAGAATTTTTACCACTCTTTTGTTCATACTCAATGAAAGTGTGCGGGGAACCTAAAGTAGATTCTACGACGTTCATGCTCTTAGCTATAGTCCGGCTATTTTACTGAAATGCACTCACAAGGGCGCTTTACTGAGTTTTCTGTTATCATAAATGCATATAGGAGAATATCACCATATCCACAAATTTTCGATTTTTTTATTTTTGTGACCTATGAGGAGTTCATGAAAGGCTCCGCAGAATTTTAATAACAAATGCAACCTTACTTTGGCTTATGTGCACTGATTCAGGGTTTTTAGGTGTTCGATCCAGTTGTACACCGTCTTTGCTGAGGTGCCACGTTTTTCTAAATATAAATTCCGGTTTCTACACGCACGTGTTGCGAGTGTTGTTGACACAAATCAGTGATGCCTAAAGCAACATAAGCGACGATGTATAACTATACGTTCGAAAATAAGGTATTTATTGCACGGGTGCAGTTTGCAAGCGGAAATACAACGAGGAATTTTTGTTACTTTGTGTTATTGGCATCAGCCCATATAAGACACGTTCAGCTTTGCACAATCACCCCAAACCCATTGCAGAGAACTACCATATTGTGAACGTAACAAGCTCAATAGTGGCCACGAGCTCTCAGTTAAAGCAGCCAAAGTATGGAAATGCTAAAATGGCTCATACCTCTCCCTCGGTCGGCTCTCCCCCTCCAAGCAGTTGGTCAAGAAAGTGCTCCCGGTCCTTTAGCATGCGAAAATTATCGAAGATGAAGTATTTGGGGATAGGTATCTCTACGTCATTTGGCGTCAGCTTCAGATCCACAAGAATGTCATCAAAATAGTGGTACTCAGACAATTCAAGCTTCACCATTTCGTGCTTGATCTCCAAAAGTCGACCGATTATTGCCTCCAAGAGTTGTTTCAGTAAGCGACGTTTTTGTGGGTGAACGAACTGATCGTAACACTGTTCTATACTCCGAAGAACTTGGATATATTTGATATACATCAGGGCGAGAATCCGAAATGCATTATTCCGGTCCTAGTTGCTGGTAATTACTCATAGGTAAATACGCACATGCCTTTTCTGGCTTCAAGGCCTCGGGATCGGGTTCACGCGCTATTAGACCTGCTAGCGTCTCCTGTGATTCCTTCCAAAGAGTATTGTAGTAACTGTTGTAATGGTGATAATGATGCCGCTTTAAACATACCTATTAGACATTTTCAACTATTTATTGGGGCATTATTTTAAATTCCCTCTCTCAGTTGCCATGACAATGGGCTTGCAAGGGCCGATTCGGCATAAGGGTTTCACTGATTTTGCTCACTTCTACGTTACCCGGCACCGAGACATGATGGAATGATCATGTTGCTATCTTCAGGTTCTAATATCTCTGGCTGAGTACTGGATGATGGTGACGGAGCATTGCTACTCCTCTTTCTTCATATGGCTGGAATGTCGCTAGTTCGTGAGAGAAGAAACGCTGGGTAAGTAAGCGCCCCGGTGTATGTTTGCTCAGGCATTACACATCAGACGAATGTAGATATTTGCGATGCCGGGCCCTTCCGTACGAAAAACGTCGGATTTTATGCAAGTTACACCCCGTGATTTCAACTGTCCCAGGACGTCAGGCTGGACTGACGAATTCACGATTTGCCTGCAGACACCCAGCACCTGACAGCCGATGCCTACTTGGACATGTCTTATGCACGGATAGACCAGCAGTTCAGCGACAGAACACCGGAGGTTTCCTGACAAGTTAGACCATTTCTTGAATATGCCAACCAAGGCAACAGTTTTCCTCATTTCGAGTAGTTGGTGCGTGAAATAGCCTTCCTCCGATGGTTTACCTCACTGCATCTAGTACCCAGTCCAAATTGCTTTCGGATGCTTCTGTCGATTTTGTTTAAACTAATCTCCCTCCTTAATCTTCATAACACACTCAGTTTCACAGTTGCAGATGCCTCAGATAGGGGAAGTTGGTGGCTGTACGGTTTTCTACTTCATGGTATTAGAGAAGACGTTAAATGAACACACGAGGGATAACTGGGGTACTTGTGCGCGCAAAAGCATCAGTGCTACTTCGCGTTACTTATGGGTGTACCACAAATGCAGTATGTGGCCAATAAAACCAAGGAAAAGTCAAAGAATCCGAAGAAGCTGCTAAGAGCATGAAAACTGGGCGCTCATATTTTTTCCTGTGTTCTCATATTTCGTTTATTTGTTCCGAGCGAAGCATACCGGATCCGTGGAATGACGTCCTATTTGTGCAGCAATGTTGTTCTAGAGGTCAACAGTGTGTTGGGATGCGGCCCAAACGCGACCGGTACTTTGGACGTAGATTCTTACCTACGAAACAAGTATAATGCTCAGCCCCATGGTTTTGTATTGACAAGTGTGGTTATTTCTAAATGAATGGCCGGACACCAAACTGAGGCACAGAATCGGTGCTGCTCGGTATTCGTGAGGCTGGATTTTTACTCAGACTGCAAATTTCGAGCCATAGAGCTACAAGAGTGACATGCGTTCTTTTAGTTATCCGTGTGATTTATTAGACGGGTTCTCACAAGATCGGTAGTCTCCCAACAGACACAAAGTCCACGCTACTAATGTACTTACGCCTTGCTCAAGCTGCGTGCCGCATTCGGATTCGTCACAGGGGATCATAGTCGACGCTTGTAGTTTTCCGACTGAAGGCTGTCATCTTCAACTCTAGAGAACCGAGACTTGGTAGTGTCTATGGGGCCCAGGAAGGTGTCGGTGATTCGTTTCCATATGCGCACTATAGACCCTCCGCGCCCTTGTTTGCTTGCTTATGACGATTTGTGAGACGATATATTGGGTAAAAATCACACCTGGGATGTTATCGCCCGTGTAACCATCTGACGTGGATCCCGTGAGTGAAAACCTGGCGCCCCAAACCCTGCCCAACTGTGATTCATCACTATGATTCTCGTGGCCAAACGGTCAAGTGTTTAACCACTGGCGGGAAGGTCGAGGGTTCGAAGCTTCCTGAGTTACGTAAAACTCACAGCGCTGATAAACCTAAATCAGGGGGAGACAGCCGTAAGGTGCTTTTTAGCTCTCCAGCATAGATTGGTTTCATTTACAGGACAAAGTGGTTGCCAAAATGGCCACAAATGATTGTAAAGTGTAGCATTTTTTGTTGTTGAGTACCACCAGTTTACCCAAGTTCCCTTGTTTTCTTCTTTGAAGATCCATCCAAACATCAAGTCCAAATAAACGAGGTATGAGAGTCAATCACCCTGCTGGCTTGCGCACCATCATGGCCCACTGGTTCCTTCGTGTATCCTGATGGGCTGCCGCATGATGCTCAAAATAATGGACGAGAAATCTAAATAAGCTAACAGGCTCCCAGAAGCATCACAGGTGTTGCTGGTTCATTGGGTGATGAAGGGACACACGGTTACACTGCTCCATAATCAGCAGACTTCCCAAACTGGTCAGAAATTGCACCACCCTCTTATTTATGGGCCCTCATTTTACGGAGTAGCCAAATCCGATTTGCGGCCGCGGTGCATGTGGAAGAGAATATGAGCATCAATAAAGTGGCTATGAAGCACTGTAAGGCGTCTCCAAAAGGAAATGTATAACATCAAGTGGTGTTTATGCATTTCTCCTATGCTCATTGAGTACAACGTGATTTCCCAATTCTGTTGTTTCGGATTTGCCTCCGGATAATCTTTCTTGTTTTTTACCTAAACATAAGCCTCTCGTCCACCTCGTCATCTTACGTGTTATGTAGATCATTGCGCGGGTTTCGTTATCTTTTGCCATTTCGCCTCCAATCGGTGTGGGATTTGGAAGCTCGTCAGGCATTAACAGTTCCTAAACCGGTGTATAGAAAAAAGTTAACTTTGGTTTGGTTTTTGTCAGTTAGAGTTAGGCCGAGAGCAATAATCGCTGGACAGAGCTGATGGAGTAATCCGGGGTGTGGACTAGACTAGAGCGAGGTGTGCCCGAATCCCCAACAGCGACACCGGTGAGTCTCTACAGTTTCACTGTCCACCATGTTTCTGATATTCCCGTTACCGCTTATCCGCTTTGCTAATCCCCCACTTCATCATCATCACATTCGTCTTTTCTGACCTGGCCAAAATCCCAACAGCCCAAGGTCGCGAGGCCGCAGCGGTGGTTTAGGCTTTAGCTTACTATGACCGGCTGGATGTCCCAAACTCTGCTGCTTCATCAGATTTTATGTTTTGGCTCCTCGTTTTTCACCGTTAAACCTTTTTCGTCACATGTCAGGCAAGGATCCAGTTGTTTTTCCTTCCCTCGCCTTGTTTTTTGCCCGCCGCTCTCAAATCCTAACGAACAGACTGCTCGATATTCTCTCCAAAAACGTATGGTAAATTTGCTTCCCTGCCCGTGCCATATTGGTGGTGACCACACCTACTTCGGATAGTACCCAACCCCTGTGACACTCTTTTCCTTACCCCACGCGCGCCCACAATCCCCGCCAGTCATGCTTTTATTCCGACGGTAACATTATGATCATGCCTAGCGGTGAACCGCCAACAAGTTGAGAATAAACATTACTAATATTCCCTTTAAAGGAGAGAAGTATCGGAAAACCGAAGTGAATCAGATCAATTCACGGTATGAAGTAGGGTGAAGCTAAGCCGCATTTGCCGGTAAGCCCACTCTGTTGTGACGCCCTACTTCCCTCTACAATTGCTTGAGCCGACACACGCTTGTTCGGCTTTGCAATTTTTTGCTCTTGTACGTTGTGAGCCGTGGTGTTTCGACCATATGAGAAACGAAAACTTCCAAAATCGGCGCAATCCAGGTGCTAATATGCCTTGTGATCAAAGGGTCTACGTTTAGTGACGCACATTCATTCAGAGGCAAATGCATTCCAGAGGTACAACAACAAATGTCAATAACCTTAAGCAATAAATCACTGTAAGAGGCTATGTTGAAATACCGAAATTACCTCCGGGATTGCAAGCTCCGCAACCGAGATGTGTAACAACCTGTGACTAAGTGGCTGTCAGAAGAAATCGAAAATTTCGTTCAATTGCTTCCAGTGGTTGTGCGCTGCTGACGCCCGAATGGCCTATCCTTAGATGCACTCCCGAAATTTCTCTGACACAATTGTATCAACAAGGACAGTCTAACTTTAAGCGATTGGCTGTATTTATTCGAAACCCCGATATTTTGCAAAACAATAGCTGTTATGCGGAATTTTTACGCGTATTAGATGCCTGATTTAACGCAAAAATCATGTTTTTATTGGATGCCATTGTCCAGCTTGATGTCTCAATGAAGACAATGAATCTTTTGCGGAAAGGTTGGTTTCTTCATGTGCTTTCTTCTGTATGGGATTTGAAAATATTCTGAAAGAATAAGTAGACAACAACTACGTCGTTTTTGTTCGCACAAACAAAAACAGAGCACTCATTCGTGGCTCATATAGGGAAACGTTTCCTATCGTTGATGCAGGCCTCCCAACAGACAATACCCATAAATTCATCGCGGCTGGCAAGTTTGGTGGTTTTATCGTGACATTTGGCAAGCGCCATATTAAGTGTCCGGCGAGCTTCTAGTTTCACTGATACACTTACTTCATTGTGCGACAGAAAGTACTAATGGGTTTATGAGCGGAACAAAGACGGTACAGAGAATGGGCGGGAAAATGTGGGCGTACGACGAAATATAAGCAAGACACCACACGGTGCGGCGGTCACGGTACCGTTATTGCAGAGTCAAACCTGAGTTCGTGGACAGCCCTGTAGATAAATTTCTTTGGAGAGCAAAGCTAAGGGACAATAAGGGTCGGTGATATTCTTATGTATATTGGAGGCTCTGAGTGGCTGTCTAGATGGGCTCCAAGATGGTAGTATCTAAAATGGGGAGGTGTCAAAAAGGTCTACTGTAGAGCGCTAGGATAGACGTTAGACTGGCCCGAAATATCAGGAAACTATGAGTGATTGTGATTTTTAGCTACTGTAGTGTGTCGACATTGCCAAATTTCAAAACCATAGTCGACATTCAAGTGGGGATAGGTGAGCGTGACGATATGTGACCAGTGTGAACGGGTGTGGTAATATGTGATAGTGCAGAACGTGCATTAGCTCTTGAGGTCTGTGATGGTCGTGTAATCACCCATTAAGCTGGACAGCAATGGCAAGGATGATTGTACGGTTCTCAAACCGTATATAAAGCAAACGTGCTTTCGGGGTTAGCTCGTTTGACCAGGCGGATACCTGCTAGGCTTTCGCAGAGCTACGAATATCACGCATTCGAGTGTGCTAGGGCAAAACGCTTTTTGGGAAGCTATCACAGACCTTTTCTAGTAACGCCCATTCAGGAAACAAATGAGGGAGATGCAAAGGACCACAAGTTACCAGTTAGTGCTTACGGTTAACAAGAGCGTACCGACCGGGAATAGAAATGGCTTTCTGATATAACCGGCTGCGCGAAAAGAGGTGACAACTGATTTTAGGGGTTGTGTGAGTCTAGGGATATAGTAGGTCAAAGCATGTGGATAAAAACTCGAGTTGTTTGGTCGTTCTACATGACTGCAATATGAACCAGCCTTAATATAACACGGTTACGACATTAGAAAAGGGCAAAGGCTTTTTAAAACGAATCTCGTCAGGGGCGTCACACCGCCTGCATTTAGCTAGTTTCTTTTCTCTGGAAATCAGGCTATGATTTATGTTTTGGATTCATGGCAGGATTTCGAAGGGCACAACCAGGGCTCACTTAAGCCAATGGCACAAGCGCTCGACAAAAGCCTTATCTTTTTTTAATTTTCTTTATAAACCTTTGACATTGTTGATAAGTTAATGGTTCTAATTAGGAATTTGTTACCGCCGCCTACAGCGGAGTTTGGCACTAAGGGAATCTGAGAGAGGGCATCTGTGGTATGTAAAATAAAGTTATCTGAGCGTGTTCAAGGTCGATCAGCGTGCGTTGACGCTGGAATCGAAAGAGCGTATTTGTTGTGTAAAGTTGGTCTGGATCCGTGGCAGGAGGTGGAACATGGGGCTCATCACGCGGTATTGCGGTTTCTTGGGAGGGGAACGTAGTTAAAGTGGGAATCGTGGACCATGAAGTCTTTTGCACTGTCACATCCATGGGGTGCGAAAGCCGAGTACACGATACAGGAAGAGGTGGTGTATGTTAATGGATGGGTGGCTTTCAAAAGTGCTGACCATTTTGGACAAATGCGAGAGTGAGAACAAGGCTTATTGAGGGGATGCGGGATGCTGAATCATAGTCCATCAACAGCTAAGAAGACAGGCGGGAGTGGGGACATTGTAGCGGTGGATGTTATTTAGATGTGTGTTAAAAAATATGTGTTCTGAGGCCATGGGGTAGAGTAGAACTTGCAGTTTTCTGTTGAATCATCATCAGAGACAGTTAGGTCGCATCAGGAGTGGCTCTCTCAGTCGCTTAAGTATTCGGATATCTCAGGCATGTCGGTGAAATTAGAGACGGGTGACACCTAAGGCCCTAACCCATGTAACAGGCCTGGAATCGGGTCTCCGGCTTACTAAAAATAGGAAGCGGCTTTCAAAGTGCTATGCATCTGAGATGTGGAAGCTTTTTCAGCACTAACTAAAGGCAAAATGTCACGAAAGTGTCGGATTACAACGAATGTACAGAAAGTGGTAATCGGCATTCAAGGAAAGAACTCCCGTTTGGTTAGATTAACGCTTCGGCTCTCTATGACGTGATGCCAAGTTATGATGAGAACACTGGGGCCATTAATTTCCTGACCATTCAAGGCTAGTGCCTATGGGCTTTTTCCCCATGCACCATCTCTGATTGAACTGATCGCAGTGCTCCGGGGATGGGCGACCCTTTCTCTTACTTTCACTATCCCTCCCGAATCATGATGCTGCACAACTCAAGTAGCGAATTTCAGATAGACTTGCGCATCGTTTTTGGAGGCTTTTTCCTCATCTGCCCTTAAACGTTTGCTGGCCTTTACCACAGCATCCTTCAAAACTGCTCAGCGAATGTCCCGACGTGCTAGCCACCTGGTGTTTTTCTCTTTCTGGCGTTAACGAATACTTGCTGACTTATTTACTTACAAACCAACTCAACCCAACCCAACATGATTTCCTCCCCCTCAGCTTCCATCTAAAGGATCTTAGATGTTTACCCTCCAAGGTCCCTTCCGGAAAAAACATGCATTAGGTACTGGCCCTGCGAGCGAGGCCTGGGGGTTTAAGAATCATTAACCGGGTAGTTTTATGGCCTCAAGGGGAAGTTAACTTCCCAACTTCGCTTTGGTGCACTTTTAGCCCAATTTCAAATCCACAAAGGAATCATGCTAGTTCGGTACCCAGACCACGGTTATTCGTAATCTTTGTTGATCCTCCTTGTGCTCCACTCCCAGCATTTTACGCTAGCGACCTGGGGATGCGGTGCGCTGATCCTTAACTTTACATCAGGTCGTCGAATCCTCGCACCTCTTTCACACGAACCTCGGGAACACTCACATGTGTACACACGAAAAATGTCTCCCTCCATAAGGAACAGCGCTTTGTTTTCACAATTACCTGCCACAACACGCTGAGTGCGCGTTACTGGCGATCTCCACATATAATGGCCCATTATCCCTCTGGGATGGCGATTAAACTGATCAACTTCCTCTGTGGAACTCCACAAAATGGAGGAGTTCAGCATCGCCATACCGCGTCTCTATCTGGTCAATACAGCCCCTACAGAATGCTGTGTTTCTGAATGACCTCTCTGGGCAGAGTTGACTTTAATATGCTCGAAAGTTAGCATGACAGAAAAACAAAAATGCTCGTAAACTGGGGAGACCTCACAGGCCCGAAAAGCTCCCACAAGTACACCTCTTCGAGATTTTACATTATATATATGTAGCCCCTCACACTGAGGCCTATGACCATTTACTCTTTCTTTCAGCGCTGACCCAGAGGGAAGCGACCTTATTCTTTCCAAATGTAATTGACAGTTTTTCTTCTACGTGGTCACTTACACCGGATCAGAGTCCAAGACGAGAGGGTTTTTATGCCTCCTGATTGCCTCTGGGCGCGCTACCGGCCGTTTTCCGCTTAAAATTGTCTTTTATCCAGCCATGACCCTGACTGCCACATTCCCGAACCCACGCTGGGTTTCAAATGTTCCCAAGTGTATCGGTACCCCTAGTCCAACCAAGTCCCACTGCCCCAAACGGCAGTCTTATTACGTTCCCATCGTTTTCATATGCGTGACCGAAATCTGCGGACAGATTAGGTAAATTGCAGAGCCGAATCCACAAACCCTCTGCTTTGTGCAAATCTGCTAAGCATTTTGAACCTGAGTTTCAGTTTTCAGATGCAATATTACCACGAACACATTTTTGAGTGAGATGCCTAAATGCAATCCCCATTCATCCAAAATAATCTGTTGCTGCAGCGCACACAGATCTCCGAAATGAAAAAGTGAGTGACGACTGGCCTCACCGTGAGGTTCTGGCATCTGAACTTAATTGAGCTCACTTGAGAAAATAAAGAAAATCGGGCAGAAATTTCGCTAGAGGTCAAAGCGTGACCAACTCCAAATGTAAGGCCAATTCTGCTTCCCTAATTTAACCTACATTTAAAAGCAATCGGATTAAGCCTAGAGAATGACATGGAATCCAGCTAACTGGGTTGAAATTGAAACAATCTCACAGCGTTCCCTCCATCTGTCCTGCGTTGCTGGTTCCCAATCCGACCAATCAGGGACGGATACCCTAGGAACGTATCCCGACTGATATGGGTTCTTGGCGTGTTTCCTGGGTTCGCCGATTACCTATGCTGAGCGAGCTCATTCTGTGTGCCGCCCGTAGATCGGGTGGTCGGTTTATTCCACAGCGGCAATGGATTCACATATCCTCGGTCTTCAGTAGACCTGAAATGCCTCAACTGCCTCATATTCTTAAGCAAAACCAAATACCAGAGGCTGATCGTCGCCGCATTGAACAAGAGGTGCAGGAAATGACCAAGGTAACCCAAACAGCTTGTTAATTAATTGTACCAGGACTGGGTTCCCCATGGGATGCATGAAACGGATAAAAACGAGGATATTTATCGCTTCAAATTTTTGACCTTCATGTCGTACTCAGTGTTCACGGCTGGTGTTTTCCTACTGTTATGGTACACTCCTGATCGCGGGTGGGTCGTCGTTCCCTATCTTGATCACGTTTTGAAGACAAGTTTGAAATTATATAATCTAAGTCTGGCGTTTAATATCTCACGCTTGACGTCTTTGCGGAGCAACAATACGTGGACAGTACTAGATGTTCGAAAAGTACCCGATTTGAATGATTTTCTCGTGGTGCTAGACTGGTCACTGTCATTTAAGGATAAGCTTGACATCTCGCTCACCTCTGAAAATACAAAAAGCTTATTGTGTCCACAAACATCCGAGGTATGCCCTGTTGGGCAAGCCTATCGCGGTCGAAAACACCTGGGAAATCTCAAGGTGGGATGCCTCAAATTCCCGTCCTCGATCTGGCTAGGTTCTCGTTTACCGGTTCTCACCCCCTCTACACCTTCCATGTCACGCAGCCAAAATAATGTCTTGGTGAACCCAACGTATCTGTTACATGGTCTTGTGACAATCAATCACCAGTATTCTCATCTGGTGTTGCTGTTAATTGCAACTTCCAGCGTCCGTACTTTCTCTCATTAAGGGGTAGGCATCTCTTGCTTGGACTTTGTTTTCCATTTCTGTACCTGCGAAACACGCAAGACCTCACTTCAATCGTCGTCCCTAACTTCGTCAAGGACGAAGTTGGATGTATCATATTTCACTCTTCGGGTATCTGGTCATCTTGATATAATGGCTCGTGGGACCCATGACGTGCAGTTGCACCCAGCTCCAGGACTTAAAGCTCCTGGATTCCGGTGAACAGTCATCTTTATGCCGTACGATTGTGTGGTTCAATTAGGTTCGATTCATGTCGGTGCGATAACGGTTTCTATTTGTTGTGTCACCATACGTCCCGGAAGACTGCAGCTATGAAACTGAAAAAGTTGGATTTCATGGGGATCCGCCATGGCTATTTGGGTCAGCAAGAAGGATTATTATCATTCTGGCCATTGACGTGAACTCCCAACGTGAGTGACTAAGCCTGGAAGGAACACAGTTATGTGGTAGGTTGAGAGTCGATGTTCGATGCACACATAATGAATACGGAATTCGTCCGTTGCGTGCTGGCTCGTCTGTTCCTGGTCAGTACGAACTTCCAGCCTAAGCGCTCACACCGAGTAACTTGGAAACCATCAAATGCAAATCAGTCATTGACTCCATTGGGTCACGTGACCTTTGGCTACCGATGTCACTTTTCCCTTAGATCACCTGAATGAATGTCTGGAGGTGCAAGCACCTCGGAGGTACTCAGTCAGTTAGCATCATTTCCCTTCCCAATCTTCTTTGCGATAGTAAAGCGTCAACCTTGAACACTTACGTGCCATCGACGATGGTCACGATGTGAGCAATATCTTCTTTCCGCTTCTAAGCACCACCCTCATCTTTATCCGACGAATGAGTTTGGAATAGTTGTATTCGTTTTTTCACTGATAGCAAATATCCAAACGACGCCGAGGCGAATTTGAAAATACGTTCAGAAGCACCAAGTCTCGCAAACTCTAAATTAGTCTTCCGCTTTCACATCCGATGGCTTGCAACTGTTTTGTGCGTGTTTTCGAATAAAGAACACGTCATTTTCATTTTGTGCCGCTATCGTGATACGATGAAGGTCTCGTGACTGTCGTCCTTTCAGGATGAGAACGTTCCGGTCATCCTGGTGAAGGGCGGGGGATGTGGCGGAAGCAAACGGGCTGGAGGTCGTCAGTATAGGCTGACGGCTCTGAAAATCGTCTTCATGGGTTGGGCGAAGGTGTCACTGGGTGCTGCTAAGAGGGGCCCCGAGGAGTTGGTTTGAACCACCGCGAAGGAAGCCCTTGTCGTGGAGTTCAGCTCCGACCGATCATCAGAAGGCTACGAAGTGGTTCAATGCGGCCAGGTTAGAAGCAGGCGGCGACTTGGTGGTATTTCTGGTGAATCTGCATGAATCCCTGGATCGCACTGTACCCTTCTTGGATGAAATATCATCATCATCATCATCGCATGAATCCCTCGCCCTGTACCCTTCTTGGATGAAATATCATCATCATCATCATCATCGACAGCATGACAGTGTTCAACACAGACGCTTCCTTCACGTACAACCATGATTCATTTGAAAGCCTTATTGTGAAGAAAAGAGTAAAGGTGGATGGGGAAGGGACTTAGTGCTAGCTTAC
>NW_008751699.1:875793-896753 GCF_000715545.1 Opisthorchis viverrini | reverse complement strand
TGATGGCACCACGCGACGGCCGATGTGGCATGAGAATACTGTTAGTTGTGAATGTCATGGTGTACGAAGGCTGGGATACTGCCAGGTCGCCCACACCTAGGCAGGAGGACGATTAGGGTCCTCAACCAAAGCCTTTAGCTCAAAAGCCTAACCGCAAGGCAGCGATGTTTGGCGGGAAATGCAAATGCATTACCATTTCTACGGAACAATTCGCCACATCCTCCAACCCCCAACCTGGAGGGCCAGGAGACTGTGTTCGTCAGACCTCTAACCAGTGACCAACCTGGTATGAGAGACTCTGTGAGTGTCGCGGGGACACTCTCCAGTATAGCTCAATGGGTCGCTGAGGTGCGCAAACCGTCACACTGTAAGATCCAGTCTCTTCGTGACGGATGAAATATCGCACTAGCAGTCGGACCCTTTCGTGGATGGTATTCTTTGGAAGGCGGTTACGACTAGCTAGTTGAGCGTTGAAGCACAGGAGATGGGGGGTATGTCATCGGCCAAATCAGAATCGGAAGACAGGCAAAATGGGTCACGGGTTGAGGAAGGAGGTGAACCAGTAGAATCTAGGCGCATTCAAAAAGGTGTGTGCGACAGCTTTGGTATAGTCATTGAAAGAACGAATTTCGTCGCAATCGGCCATCTGCTGCTATCAACAATTTTGTGTAATCACCTTTTCTGGGTTGTAATTAATGCAGGCGGTGAGGAAGCTACATGAAAAAAAGTAAGTTGTGCTAATTGGATACGGTGTCAGGATCGTCATTGAAGTAAAAAGCGATAGAAGCCGTAAGCAAACCTTGTACACGAGCGCTGAGGGCAGTTGGTGAATACCGCTTGATAATTGACGAGTTGCCGTTGCATACAGTGCTTATAGACGAAAATGCAGTACAACACACGTTTCTCATCAGCCCCGACGCAAAGAGATTTTGGATATACATTTTGCCAAAACCCGCCGAATTGGTTGCGGAGGGGCCGATTAAAGTAGTAGATAGATTTGTCTAACTTGGCAGCCGTATCACTCCCGGTGATCTAGCCGAAACCCAATATTTCCATCTGTATTGGGAAGGCCTGAACAGCCTTCGTGAACCTGTATCACCTGTTGCTTAGGCGTGACATCAGCTTATCCGTCAAGAGTTGAATTCACAATGCTGTGGTGCGCTCCATGTTAGTAAACGGGTCAGAAAACTGACCAATGCACTTTGAGGACCTCAAAAAACTTTCTGTTTTTGACCATCGATTGCTTCGAGTCTGGCTATCAGTAATACCAAAGTGCGTCGAATGGTTTTCAGAGGAGAAACCTCGCCCATGATAGATGGATTGATCACACTTACTAGGTTTCGTTGACCTGGTCACGTGACCCGTATACCAGTCGACCAAATTCGTCGAAGGGCTTTTTTCGCACAACTACGTGAAGAACGGAAACGAACCAGGAGAGGTCAAACAGTGACTCGGGAACGAAGCATGAAAGCCACTACCATCAAACTCAGCTGTGCCGGTCATTGCCGTCTCCCTGAATGGAGACCCTGAGACGGGACACACCAATGGTCAGAGATATTTTAAAACATGGCCCAGTCTTGCCCTCATTGGCGCTCATGCATTCAAGCTATTGCCTTCAATGCATAATTAAAAGTCCACTGATGGCCCTGTATTTACGCATCAGTTATATCAGCTACCGCCTCCAACCTGCAGCTATCTACCCTGCCTCCCAAACCATCAGTGCACGAAAGTGTGGTAATTGTAACCACTTTACGACAAGTACACGTTTCTTACAGCTGATGATAGTAGTGGTAGCAAAGTACGATACGGTTCAGTTCAAAGGCTACTCCGTTGCCACCGTGAACGAAGCGCGTGTCCAAATGTTTCCGTCCTGCAGTGCTCCGTTTGTACAGTCTGTGGTCGAGAAGTACGCAAAGCTGTTCGCAGATGAGGAGGCCCTTTTGGCTTCGTCCCACGAATCCAACAAGAAATTCCCTTATGTCCGAAAACTTCCAACCGTTCGGTCCGCATCAGATACCGCCTCATCTACAGGATGAGGTCCACAAATAGGCGTAAAAGTAGCCTAATTGATGGGCTTAACAGTAACTGATTTCCCGGTGGTCCCTGTTAACAAGGCAGATGGAAACTAACAATTTTACATTGATTTCCACCTGAGCACCTTCGGCTCAATGGTTAAGGTGTGAACTTAATGATTGGAAGGTCCGTCGTTCGAACCCAATCTACACATGTCGACTGCCCCTATCTAGGCTTGGGCAACTTAGCAGTATCTCACTTCTCGCGTCTTTTTCGGGTGGCGTAGCAGCTGAAGAATGATTGCAGTTAATTTGCACCGTTTGAACTGACCCTATGTCCCACAGCGACCGGCTTGGGCAAGCAGTATCTCACTTCTCGCGTCTTTTTCGGGTGGCGTAGCAGCTGAAGAATGATTGCAGTTAATTTGCACCGTTTGAACTGACCCTATGTCCCACAGCGACCGTCTCTTCAGTCGCAGAGGTTTTTTATTTGCTTCAGAAATCCCGATATTTCACCTTGTTGCTACTACTGGCAACTGGCCATCAAGTCGAGTCTGAAAATCGTTAGAAAACGGTATTTGCCGTTGGGAACACCCAATATCAACTCAGGAAGACAACTTTCATCTTGTCAGGGACGCCATTCATTACGGAGCCTAGTTTTTCGTTTATTTAATACAGGATGCTGGCGCGATTCGGAACTAGAATATACCATGCATTCAAAGACCCTATTGAAGCTTATCCGTGAGGCTGATTTGTGCAACAATGAAGTCAGGGCACAGCTCGCTAGGAGTTCTATAACGTCTCCCTATCACAGGGCTGGTAGAAATAAGCCCAGTCACTTCCGGAGGAACTGGAAAAAAAACAGCGATTGTTCAGTCGCGATTTCAAAACTGTCCTGGGACAAGCAGATTTTTTTTAAGGTTTTCACTTCAATCACCGTCCAACTTTACGGCTTACTCCATGATGAGAAGAAGTTTCAGTTAATGAGTGAGACCCACAAGACCTCCGAGCGTATCAAATTCCAGTTTCTAAACTGGCAACTCACTCTCATCCACTTAATGAGGGTGGTATTTTTCGTCTCACCGGACGCCAGTGACCGTAGCACCCGTGTACCACTGAGGCGGAGGGATAGTGTTATTGAATATACCGGTCACTTCTTGACTAATGCTGACCAAAAGTATTTAGCCATCTAAAATGTTTGTTGATTGTTTGGAAAATTATCTGATCACAGCTGTAACAATCTTCCTTTGTCTCAGTTGAAGGCTGTCTCTAACTACTGCGCCTTCTGAAGTTCTGTAGCGTGTGGACCAGCATAGTGGTTGTGAATCACAAGCACGCTGTGATGATCCATCACATTGTTACGAACTACGAGGCACCGAAGATTATCCTAAGAGATCAAGGACCATGTTTAAAAGTGGAGAGTTCAGGAACAAACATGCAACTAAGTTCAGGAATTTCTTGCAACGGTTCGGTGTCGTACAGTCAAGCATGACACCCTATCATCCGCAGCTCGAGATGACTCAATGCTTCGGATTGTTTTTATGGCACTTTAAAAGCAACATGTTAAGAGGTGGTTAAAGCGCGAGCTTACCGACCGGAAGGTCCGTGTTTCGAACCCAACTCCGGTCTCTCGAATATTGCTGCTTATGCTTGGGCAACCCTCGCGCCTAATTCCGGTTGTGTGGTAGGTGGACACCGAAATGGTGTTACACTTAAATAATTGCCTGATTATTATTGCCCACAGACAGATGGTCTTACGAAGCGCAATAAACAGATTGTTGAGGAAAGGCTGGCGAGCATAGGAAGTACTTAGCAAACGAACCTGTCAATTGTTTCCGTATGTTGTGCCTCGGTAAATCTTTCTTCGCGTTTATTTGCGTTTGGCATCCACATCTTCGGTCAGAAAATCGGTTTGTGGCCAACTACATACTTGTATTCGGAGGAGGTGGTGTGGGAGGGGCGAGATGGACCAAGTGGTTAGAGCGCGACTTTGCTGACCGGAAGGTCCGTGGTTCGAACCCGACCTCAGCCTCTCGACTTCCCCTGTCTAGGCTTGGGCAACCTGGCAGTATCCCAACCCTCATGTCTCCTCCGTGTGGCATGGCAGCTGGGCACCGGAAGGGTGCTACAGCTGAACGATTTTTTTGACGAGGTGGTGCGGGAAAGGGGGAACGCACGAAAACAATTGGAAACGGTACAGAAACTAGCTGGAAAGTAGCAATGAGAAAAACCTAACCATTTGCCATAGGCGCGAAGGCCAAATGGAAAGATTATCAGGATCCGGAGAGTAGGGGAGTCGGACCTCAAAAGTTAGACACAGTGGCAGGGTCCGTTTGTCGTTGTTGATCCTTATGTAATAACGTTTACTCTATTAATGACAGTCAACATCAAGACTAGTAAACGGGAGTGGTGGTGGACCGAGTTAAAGCGAAGTTGTCATCGATGGTGTATATACGAACTTCGGGGGTTGCTTAACGGTGTACACTACTGATGAAACTTCAGGCAATTTATATTCGCGGTTTGAAATACCCTCCCCGTAGTTACCCGAAATTTGAGTTAGAAGTTGCTGTTCTATTCGGATGTGTTCTTTCCTGGATGCCAACTGTTCAAACGGCACACAGGAAGGTTCGAAATACATTCAAGAGCATGGGATTTCCCAAGCCGTTACGATAAGGTCTTTCGCTTTCGTATTCCACTTATTGCAGCCTTTTATTCATTTTTCACAGTCAAGAGCTCCTGGAACGAACGCGTTCTTCCTTCCATTAGTGCCTTTCATGGCACTGCTTAACGTTCATTGTACATGGCCATATTGAATGTGCAAAATAGTAGCTGAGGTGTACCCACTGATTACTTTGGTATGGGTGTTTGTGCTATGCTGAACACTTGTTTCCTAGTAGAGCTCCATGAGTTATCAAGATACATCAGCCGTCCGGCGATGATAAAGTCTTGCCTCGTCAGAAAGCTATGATCAATGGTTTGGTCTACTGTAAGGTGAACACAAACTCAACACGAAGTAGATATGAATGAGAGCCGTTTTCAAAGGGAAAGCGTCTAAGGATTGTTTTGTATCCCAATTCCTGTCGAGCATTACAGCAAGCTGAGTTCCTGTTAAGTTCTTCAAGCAAGCGAGGCAGCACTGACGACTCATCTAATTCAGTGACAGCCTGAGAATAATAACACATTGACGGGAAGCTATCCCAGCGTATAGGTAAAAGCAGTATTCTGTGCTTATTTCAGGATCCTAACGGTGAAAGTTGCCAGATAAACCTAAGGCTAGCGTTCGAAGGTTGGTTTCTTGCGTGAGAGAGGGGCGCGTGTATTTCCGGGCTGCTACAAGGCTGGGTGGAATCAAACCTCATGCTGGTAGATCAGTCAGTCAACGAGTCAAATGAAAGAATACCCAGACAGTTTCTTGAATTTTTTTCTAAATTGAAGACGAGATTATCTCGAATCGAAAAGACAAGAACAACTTTTATCACTCTCTGATTCCTATGACGTCTGTCTGACATCAGTTTGTCCGTCAGGTGCAGAGTATGCACTGTAACAGTTCTACCCGTACTGCTTCATGGATCGGAAACTTGGCCTATAGGCGCAGAGAATGTATGAGAGTTGCCGGTGTCTGATCATCATTGTCTTCAAAGCAGTGATCAGGTTGGGTGGGAACATCGGATTATCAATTCTGATGCACGCCAAATGGTTTTAGGAAAAACGGAACTCTCACACGATGAATGAGTTACTCATACCTCATAGGTTACACTGGTTAGAGCATGCGCTTCGCATGCCAGAGGACAGAATTATTTTTGTCTAGTCCTGTGCTGAGTGGTGGACAGTCCATGACCTAGCAACAGAGCATGAAAACGCCAACCGGTAAACTCTGTCAAGTGACAAGCGCCGCCTCCTTGGATGTGGTCCCCGGGAATCAACTCACCAATTGTTAGTGACACTGGCGGAAATTGCCCAACCATAGTCATTTGCGCTCGTGCACCAAAGCTAATCGCCTTCCCAGATTTCCAGAACAATTCATCATACCATCTTCTCCAATACTTGACTGTCTCCCACACTGTCCCATTTTTGGGTGGCCGAAACTGTATCAGCTAGAACGACGTACCTTTGATACACGGCTCATAGTTGACGGACTGAATTTCGCGGTTATCGACTTGTCCGTGCAAAGATCATTCTCAAGTGGGTGGGTTAGGAAAGAACAAGTGTACCGGTGCCAAAGAATAGTATCAGCATAACCTGTGGTCCTATTGGGTTGCTTTGGTGATGTACACAAATCGCAGTGGATATTGCATACCAATTGAAAGCCAAGCTAGTAGGTCACTCGTTTGGTACTTATGCGTAAGATCTGTGGTTGGCTTATACAATGGCTGGCATTGCCACTAACTTTGGGTTTGTAACTAACTTGGTTGAACCCTTTTGGTCACCTTTTTCCGGTTATATTGGGAATTGTGCTGCACACCAGCGCAGTACGATTGGACCACTTTTTTCTTCGCTTCACCTGCCTCGTTCTGCTTTTCTTTAAGAATTCTATAGCACTAGTTTTCAACTGCACCTCGTTTTCCGATAACCTCATATCACATTAGTCAGTTTTACATGCGTGAAGATCAAAACGACTACTGCCTCGGACTTTAAGGCTAATACACCACAGGACATTCTCCTGTGCGAATGACCTGATAATTTCTGTAGGGTTCCTGTAGATTATCCATAACAAGGGACTTGCTGGTAAGCGTATTTCCTGCTATGAGAATACTTGACCGCCAGCAATTAGTCTGTTTGGTCATTCCTAAAAATTAGCGGAGCTTCGGATGCGTCGGCACTCTAGTTTTGTGACAAATATGAATAGTAACTACATGTTGCTATCAAGTGCGTATACTCAGCCATTCAGTACGAGGCCTGTTGTTACTAGTTGCTACTGAAAGTTCCATAAGTTCATGATTTTATGGGTCGCATGACTTATTGTCTTCACCTGTCGTTTTAACTTTTGATGTTCCAGTCAAGAGGAATGGTGTCGTCGTGAGGCATACTTGGAACTCGAAAGACGGCGCCGGGATGGTCTACCTTTGATTATTCCTGATCTTGTTCCCCCGGAGCGCGTCAAGTTACCTTCAGACGAAGAATTAGGTCCGGATTTCAAGATCATCATTTAACTTCGTCCACCTCTCCCCCTCCCCCTTCCATAATTTGTCTCGCAAGTCAACCTGAATAGTTACTACTTAGAGATTGAGGAAAGCTGAGCTGTAAATATAAAACATCACTTCGCATTTCTTCTTACTTACACCAGAGTTTTGGTCGGTTTTTACCTTAACATTCCACTGCACAATTGCCAAGGTGCCAGCTGTAAGCAGTTGGTTTACGTCTTTGAAAAAAGCTACCATTTGTACCCAAGTTACTTGTGAACTGTGGCTTTGTTTGTCCTACATGAGCGGGTCTTTCAGCGGGAATGTTAAACCACTGATAGTGTGTTAACATTTTGAAAACGAGTTGTCTCAGTTAACATGGAATGTAATCACCTCAAGTTCTCCTGCCCAAACCCCCGAATGAAACCTTGAGTGGTGTCGTGAAGCCTTTTGAGTGACTCTCGGGTACTTTAGAAATAAGATGATCTCTCTACAATGATCTCTAATCCCTCAAAGGAATCATTATCGGTTTGTTTTCCAAGAATTTCCTCTGAGAATAAAACACAGCATCAACTGATTGGCGCTAGAAGAATGCGTAATCCTCTTAGGTGCCATAGTACATAACACCAGATTGCATTCCGGCTATTTTATTTTTCCCACTTCAACTCCCCGTTACGAGCGTTGATGAAACAATTTCGGTTTACTTCAGGTTCTTCAAACGTGTGCTGAACTTTTACCTTGGTAATTGCGAACATACAATATTGAGGACTCACTGGCAAACTGATCGATATTTAGAGTGGGGTAGAAGTATGCTGACCATCCGTGGCATGCACCAGAATATAGGATCTATAGTTCGGTACATCAAGCAACAGTATCCGTATTTAGAGAACTTCGCAACTCAGGGAGGAACCGAATCGTGGGGATGAGAATAACACCAGGCTATTGACAGCCTTACATTGGTTGACCGGCTGTCCAAACAGGTGACGTTGTCCAGTAGTCACACGTTCATGAACGCAGTGTCCCACACCGTATAACGCCAAAGAAAAGCGACCACATGCATATCACGTGCACGAATGGCTGAGAAGCCGTCAGTCCAAGACGTATCATCTTCGCCCCGTGTAGAAGTTGACTGTATCAATCAGTTGAGAAGCTAGTCCCGCTGGGGCGTGAAGACGGTGAACCATCAACGGTATTTCGCACTGGGATGTTGTTTAGCTCGGGTGACGGTCTGCTCAGTGTAAGCGACGCTCACCTTTCCGTCAATACCGGTGACTTACGCACCAGGTGACAGCACGTTGACAATCAAATGAATTTAACATTTCGACCCTTTGAAACACTGTGTTTCGCTTCGTGACTTCTCCCGGTGGCCCAGAAGTGTTTCGAAGCTGTGGCGCATTGTGTTCTGTTCTTAACACCAACGTTCCAGAAATCAAGTCCACCATTTTTTCAGACATCGGTCGTTTGTTTCACCACTGCGGCAATAATGGTGTCTTCTCAGAGTTCCCCTTAGGGAGTAATTATCCCGTTGCTTCTCTTTGGTGTTTGGTTCGTGCGACCAACAGTTCCTTTCACTGGATGGTTGCAGGGTACTATCTTTAGGAATCTAGTGAATTTCTCGCTTCAGAGTTATTTACTGTTATCAGTATCGATTTCTTCTGGCAATCCAAAATGAACGAAGAGATAATGGGGCCACATACAATGTATCCTCCTCACAGACAGACCAGGCCACCTCGACTAAAAACGAGTGGCAGCCAATGCCCCCTTACATGTTTTGAACTTGGGTGGAAGGTCACGTCCGTCTTTGATTACTCACTTGGTTGAAAGTGCAGTAATCTTGTTTGAATGCCATCATTGAACACATTCTCAGACCGCTGCATCGATCGAAGAGTTCGATCGATGCCATTAAAAATTACCAATCTTGACGCGTACTATTATGAATTCTGGACAGTGTGATTACTGATACATAATCAGGGTGGGAATTTGCTGTCATTTGAACTTAATCTAGATCTTTGCCGCAATCGTTCCATAGTAGTCAGTGGTGAATCAGCTGACTGTCTATGCGTTCTAAGCAAATACCCAACAGCGAAGTAGTGAGAGCCATTGACCGATTCGATGGAATCGTTGACCCTTGCTTTCTCAACTGAGTAGCCCCTTAGAGTTGAACACTGCATACTTGGAATGAAAAGCCATCCCGATAAGCACAAGTGCTACTTCTTAGAGGTCCACACATGCAAGCGCTACGTTCTCGCCTGTCGGATATTTTCCCTTTTTTTCGGGACAATCTCGTTGCAAGTGCTCCTACTTTCAGAGACCAATGGTCCAAATTAACACACACGAAAGTAGAACGCACTACAACAAAGGTACTAACAGTTGGTGCTCGGTGGGGAACTTCATTTTATCGTGTATGCTTTTACTATGTTGATGCTCATGCATCCAGTAGGGGTGAGGAAAATGTTCAGCTTAGCCGATATTTCTGGACCGTGGAAATTATCATAACGGTGTATGTGCTTTCGTGGATTGTTCACTTCACCTAATGCGGATAAGAATGTCGGTTGGGTTCTCACTCAACATGACTACCCCAACGAGCTTGCTTATGAATGCTACACTTCTACCAACGGTTTATCTACCAGATATTCCGGAGGTTTTTGTGAGTTTAATTGGAATTGTAGAAAAGTTGTAAGGATAGTAGAAACAGGGTAATATTCATAACCAACCCCTCCTTACACTGCCAGTCCATCAGGTTCTAAAAATATCTTTTACCTCGATAGTATTCAAAGGCTTCGTTTTTCTGGCTTTGATCCGAATCAAAATAACCATAACTAGCTCGCCTCAGTGGCTTTAATCTGATACGGGAATCTGGCTTCGATTGCTGGTTTTCAGGTTACTGCAGCTCTCGCTCACTATTTAGCGTTTGCCAACGGATTCGTTTCGGCAGGATAGGAGCATATGCAGGGTCACGCAGCTAGACCACAGCGAAACTTGTAATCGTCTCCAAGTCTAAACGATCCCGACTATGGTGCAATGCGAGAGGTGAAAGGGCATAGTTTTGCACATCGGATCAATTAAGAAGTGTCTTTTTTAGATGTAGATTACGTCAAGAAAGCTTATCGCTCCTGGGGTTTATGCAAAGATGATCCAACAGACGGGAATTTCGTACGTATTTATGGTCAACCAAATAACGGTGTATTGTGGAGCACTGTAAGTTGCACTGTGACTCGTTCGTACATATTTGTGCGATCAGCAATTGATGAATATGAGAAAAAGATAGCAAGGTGAGCCAGTTTTCACCCGAAGGTCGAATCGGAAGTGGTCAGTTTGTGCTGAACAAGAGCCAATATGACGAGTCGATATTTTCAGCACTTTGGACTGCTAACTTACGCACTCTGTCTTGTTGACAGATGAGTAACCCCAGCTGCTAGATGTTACCTGCCTTCAGATTACTGTGATTACTTCCTGACCCATTTCGGTGGAGAGAAACTGAGAAACGGTCCGTATGATAGAGAGACCTCATAAAAAGGTGCTGTATTAAGTTTTGCGTTTGAATCAACCTGGGAGATCGCGGTAGATCGATGCGGTGCATATCTGACCTTGAGGCACTGTGTGAAAACATACGCGAAGGGACGTAAGAACCCCACAACCTTGAATAATCAAAGTCACAGCAAGTTAAGCTCCATCTCCACTAGCGGCTGAAGGGCGCACATGGGCCACTGGTAGGATGATTGCTGACAGGTTCGCGCAGTGAGTCAAAATGAGAACTCATCGAAAACGAGATTCAACTGCCCACCACGGAATTTTAATTCAGGTCTAAGTACATGTCAAAATCCGAGTACTCAGACTATTGATCGGCTAACGAGGACGAGCATTAATCCGAACAGTCGGTAAGTGGTAGTGAATTCCGGCCAAGATCATTCACAAGGAACAGTTGCATACATCCCATAAGCACTAAGCTTGAGGGAGAGATGTTGGGTTTCGATGATGAAACCAGATAAAGAGAGGAGCAATGTCGATAAAGCAAAATGGCTAGCCACTGGTTGTTGACAAAGAAAACAGATTTTGCACGGAATACACTCATTTGTGAATTGATTTGGTTCTTAACTGAATTCGAGCTGAAGCTCTCGCTTATGTTGTCGTTGTTCAACTCATTACGGTGCATCAGGAGCGTCTCATGTTTCAGTTGGTACGATATTCGATATATCACAGCATACTTTCTTGATTGAACTTGGTATCCATAAGGTTGCTGAAAATCCACCGACAGCCCTTCGTACCAGCTGAAATATGGGGCGGCCTTTGCGCAGTGGACCCCTGGATTTAGTTAGCTGTCCCGTTGGAAGTGAATCAGTGTACACGTGAGTGAGGTTGGTGAATTCCGTCCAATTTGGATTCAAGCGGAACATCAGGTTGACAGAAGAAAACTCGGGGACTGGGCTTGTTTGGTGAGTCCGAAAAAGGGGCGAAAACAGTCGTGGGTTGTCATGGAGTTTTCAGCAACCGTATAAGTAGCATATCCTAACAAGAAAAAGCAGTTCTGACCTAAAGAAAAATTCAACACAAAAGTTTACTTTTATAGTCTGAACTGGACCTTTGTATGTTTCGCACTGACATATAGGTTATTTTACTTAGTGTTTTTTCATCGTTCTGTCGGACAAGCAGTTAGAAAAGATTTTGCCCCCGACAGAGAAATACTTTCAGGCCAAAGGAATTAACTACATTATAAGGCCGGTTCGCTCGCTTTACCCCACCGCGCGAATGCATGCTGATGGAAATTGCATAAACTATCCCCAGGTGTCCAGTTCAACCTTGCGAAAGGTGGCACGGAAGCTGGTCACCTCTTTATTTCTTATGAAGTATACTACTTCGGTTGGGGATGAGTAACGAGAGTTTTCCTACATGGTGCATTTGCTGATCACCAATTGCAAAATGGTTTGAATGCAATCGAACGCGCTGACTTTTGACTAGATTTCTTGTAAGTAATGAAGCCGATCTGAATTTTTCCACTTAGCTTACCGCCTGAACACGGGAGACCATGGTTTGCTCTGCCTTTGTCTGAGCCCACCAGAGTGATACAATGATTCAGATCAGCGGAAATCTTCACTCAGTTCAAACGACGTTTTGCTGTTGAACGAGGCTAACTGGAACTTCCATTGTGGTACCCCATCAAATTGAGCGCACATAAGGAGATATCGTGTACGCCCCTGGTCTTCTCGAAGCTCATTGTAATTCCAGCAATAAAACAACTTTCTGTTTACAAAAACATTCATACGCAGTGAAGCGCGCGAGCACCACCTGGGTCAACCGCCTCACATGTTCAGACAGCTGTCCGTCCATTCCATCATACAAGACCTCAACGGTTGGTGAAGGGAAAATAACGTCTGAGAACGGGTTGGAATCGTCTTGGTTGTACTTCAGGTAGTTGTTGCTATGACACCAAAGCCACCTTTTTTCCAAGGGTAAATCTGCCTCGTGGAAAACCATTTACTGTCCCTTGGTCATGCTAGAATGGTCCCGTGCTTACGGCAATACTCTCGAGGCTCCCACCAGAAATTCCCCAAGTGAACATTGATCTTTTATCAGAGACATTTTGAGGAAAGGAACTACTATGGTGCTGCTCATTCAGTCGGTTTCGTAGAAGACAAAGGAGACTCCTCGTTTCAGAGGTGCAGATCCTAGGTTCCTTTCATCACTCTGAACAGCGGTTAAACAAGAAGAGAGTTTGTGTGGGATGGCGTCATTTCAAACGCTGTTGTCAACTAGACAAGACTTATCCATGCCTTCGTTTACTGGTTGCTTAGATGCGCGTACTGCAGCTGACAGGAAATTTTGAAATAGTGCCGCAGAGCAGAAACTATCTTCTTGTCCCATCGCCATTAGGATAACAGATCTGTTAATCGTGACGCCAACGATTTATGATTCATGTAGTTGATCCGACTATGCGTTAGTTCCATATCCACTTCGTGACAGTAAATTCTCCACTCAGCTACTGTCGTTTCCGCTCCTAAACGACCTCATGGAAATCACCTAACTAATACTCCGATCAGTCAGAAAATAAGTTGGTTACCTTGCCGAGTTCTCGAATTCTTGTTGAACATTGCTGGTAAGTCATTCCGTTCTCCCATTCCTGTGGAACTTATGGCTCCAATATCTGGGCTTCTGATGGAGTGCCATGGATCTCCGTCTCCTCAGAGTGCGTGTTCATGTATTCGTTTGCTTAGATATCAGTAGGGCGTGGATTGGCGTGTCCTTCCCCACGTGAGCTTCACTCACCTACAGAATGTAAGTCAATAACCAAGGGCTTATATTTGTCATCAAGTTTGCCGATAACTGTACCTTCTTGTTTTATAGGTATGTGAACAACCGACCACAACTGTGCTAGCCTTCTTAAGTTACTTTCTGAAGTCAGTGTTTTGGATGAAGTGTAGCTAATGGAAGTAATTGGCGTCAGTCTTCAGGAGATGATCAGCAGTTTCGCGAGAATTACTACCATGAAGCATAGCGTTCTTCTAGGCTAAAATCTGAAGATGGAGATTATGGAGGGAGGCCAGATGAGTTGTTCACCGTCTGTTATACTGAATAAACCTTAATTGTAGCGCATATAAATGTCTGCGGCTGGTCAAACTGCTGAGTGAGACTATCCACTTCTTCCAACATGAGCAGCAAAAATCCAGGTTCAGCGAATCGTTCACTGTTTGAAAAACACCAGGGGGTCCGGTTTTTCGGACTTCCCCGCCCCAGAAGGTGTTCCGTCACATTCAACCAGGACCATTTAGCCGAAATTTTCTGTTGTTTTGTGCTTGATCTGTATTGCGTAAGGACGTAGTAACGTTTTGACTGAAAGCAATGCCCAGATGTATTTATTTCAGTGCCGTTTTAAAGTCTAGACACTTTTCTCCGAACTATTTTCGCTTTGTGGTCATCTCCGAATCTCTCCATGGAACTTGAATACTGTGAAAGCTTCGTTTTGACCCTGGTCTTCGGCGCCAGGTCAATTGCCTTTCAAAACTCACCTACTCATGGCCTAGCAGTAGAGTAAAATGAATGCGTCAAATGCATCCGACGCCATGCCAAACGACCGCACCAGGTCAAACTGCATACGACCAAACCTGAAAGATTCGTCAGCTTGCGATGGGTGCACCGTGGTGCGGACAGTCAGCCTATTTTTATTTGAAACGCACAACTGTCAACAACTGACTGATTCCCACCCACGCATATCAGTTCGCAACTTTGCAATCATTCTGAGGATTTGAAACTTTTTAGCTCAACCTAGTAGGTACATAATTTAAACTGACCATTCAGCATGGTGGTCTCAGTCGACATTAACCGAGCTGGTCATGTTGTTTGATTGCTGAGAAATTACTTAGACGAAGATTCTCATGACTTGGCACCGTATTATCAAATGCCGTTCGTACGTACCAGAAGGCTCCCTTATCCTGTGAAAAATGTACCGTAATTTGTTAACCTCTTGGACTACATTCTGATAATCCGACAGAATTCCACCGTCAGTTGTCTGAGAACTGATATAAACTTTAAAACTCCTTTCTGTACCTCCAAGTTGTTTTTACTCAGTTCATACAAAACAGGTGAGCCAACCCCCGAGAACCGTGTTTGCCACAAGCCCTGTGAAACGGGATGAATAAGTTAACCGTAGACAATTTGTAGATCGATCGCTAAGCAACGTTTTGGTGATAGGTTGTTTACTATTCGTTCTAACTTCCGAGAAAGAGTAAGACGTGTTTAGAAATTTCTCCAGAAGAAGCTACCCGTGGGTCTGCTACCAAGTCTGCTGGTCCCAGTGTCGGATTCTGTAGACCAGGCTGAGGTTAGGCTGACCCATACCAGCTTTGAACGTGCTGATCCATGCCTTCAGTCACTTTCAAAGAGGCAACGTCATCATCGATATCGTATATATGACAAGTTTGAACATATTGGCACCGATGTTGCCTATTAGACTCTCGAATCAAGCGATAGGCTTCTGGT
This sequence comes from Opisthorchis viverrini, assembly GCF_000715545.1. Taxonomy (NCBI): domain Eukaryota; kingdom Metazoa; phylum Platyhelminthes; class Trematoda; order Opisthorchiida; family Opisthorchiidae; genus Opisthorchis; species Opisthorchis viverrini. Next base: position 881,650 of record NW_008751699.1, on the reverse strand, counting down.
GGCAACGGTTTTATTCAGATCGACGACTCGTCTGTACTGACTGATGTCACAATGAACACAACGCGGTGCCGTAAGATACCTGAAATTTAGATGATTGAGCACGTTCGTTCGTCGCGGGCTTCAGGCACATCTCCACGATACGCAACTGCACTACTGTTGTTTCACATTTGACGCCGTTATTCTATGCTACTGACAGGACGCACACCGGTGCGAGCGGCGAATGTGACGTGGAATGGGGCTCTCCACGATACGCAGCTGCACTACTGTTGTTTCACATTTGACGCCGTTATTCTATGCTACTGACAGGACGCACACCGGTGCGAGCGGCGAATGTGACGTGGAATGGGGCTAAACACACCCCTAGATGGTTATGTTACTCTCTAACCACAGATAAAGCCTACCTCAAGATCTAGTTCGATGTATTTTCTCTGATACTGGCTATTTCCTTTTTAGTCAAGCCCCGTGAGTAATAGTGCAGGAAATAAGGCCACCTTTAGGCGATCCAGTGCTTGTTTCTGACTTATAATGGTCTCCGTGGAGGATAGGCATCAAGATATGAACGACAAGCCCCGTGAGTAACAGTGCAGGAAATAAGGCCACCTTTAGGCAATCCAGTGCTTGTTTCTGACTTATAATGATCTCCGTGGAGGATAGGCATCAAGATATGAACGGAACTTACGAGTGCCTTCAACCCAGCCCACCTGATTACCTGCTTCCACTTACCAGAGCAAAAGGCGAACGAATTGTTCACTCCTCGGAGCTAAGTTTGGATAAACGAATAAACTAGATAATAATATAAGTTAATCGTTCATTTCGTTTCCGAGCTACCAGGCCACCCGAAGACAGCATTGGGACTGAGAAACTGCCAGCATAGACGAAAGCAGTTCAGATTCCGGGATTGTTTTGGAACCATGGTACTTCAGGTAAGTAAGTTCGATATCTCGGGGTGGTTCACTCTAATGGCTACTGTTGAATATCATTCCTCAGAACAAGTCTCCTTACCCCCTTTCATCCTGTTCCCGTGACTGGGATAGCGTGAACTGATTCTTCAATCACTCCTATGGTTAAAGTGGAAAACGGTGTGGCCAGTACTGTTCTATGGAGGATAGGAAGATATGAACGGAACTTACGAGTGCTTTCAACCCAGCCCACCTGATTACCTGCTTCCACTTACCAGAGCAAAAGGCGAACGAATTGTTCACTCCTCGGAGCTAAGTTTGGATAAACGAATAAACTAGATAATAATATAAGTTAATCGTTCATTTCGTTTCCGAGCTACCAGGCCACCCGAAGACAGCATTGGGACTGAGAAACTGCCAGCATAGACGAAAGCAGTTCAGATTCCGGGATTGTTTTGGAACCATGGTACTTCAGGTAAGTAAGTTCGATATCTCGGGGTGGTTCACTCTAATGGCTACTGTTGAATATCATTTCTCTTGAGTTTTTTTCCATGAGTAAATTAGTTTCCGCACCACATGGGTGGAAGCCGACCTGTTTTTATTACAGAATCAGACTGAATTAATCTTGTGCAAGCTTCTCAGAACAAGTCTCCTTACCCCCTTTCATCCTGTTCCCGTGACTGGGATAGCGTGAACTGATTCTTCAATCACTCCTATGGTTAAAGTGGAAAACGGTGTGGCCAGTACTGTTCTATGGGGATAGCTACCCTATCCGCAGCCATAAACCTGGAAACGAGTAAGCTCATTTTGTGAAAACTCATGTGTGGCAGTCCTGGATAAATTTTTATGATGAATAAGCTGCTTGCTAGGTGAGTAAACAAACTCAGGATACAACGGGTTGCGACCGTTTGAGAAAAAAACTTTGACAGGCTAATCAATCAACCGGGTCAGGGTTATTTTGTTTCAGTGGTTCAAAGAGCTTCTTTGGTTTTGTCATTGGGACTAACTTTTCCGGTGTTTCAAACACTGTTGTACTTTCTACCGCACAGGACGAGCAAAGTGTGATGGATTGTGTCAGCATCCCGACTAGCCGTAACTCACTTGTGGAGCAAGAGTTCCCTGTTCTGGCTCCAGATGTCACCCGCATGAAGCCAAATGACTTATGTGTTGTTGTTTTCTTCTCATTGTCGTTGAAGCTTACCAGTCTTAGTGAAAACATGCTGGCTGACTTATGTTGGGTGGTGGTTTCTTCTCATTGTCGTTGAAGCTTACCAGTCTTAGTGAAAACATGCTGGCACTTGCATTATCTTGGGCAATAAAACTTTTGCAATCGGATTGAGAATTGGTACGCACCTGCATCTGTCTCCACGTAGAGTAAATGCGTCAAACTACCTGAGCATAGTTGATAATGGACACAGTAAAGGAGACTTTGTCTTCATTCCAGGTGGTGAGGCTACCCTGGTGGAATTATGGGGGAAAGTCATTTGGCACCTGGTACCGCTAGACACTTTGAAACTAATCGGTATCCAGATGGCAAAGTAATAGTCGAACCTACAACCAACAGACGATCAGTAAATTTTGTTTTGCTGTTTCATTAAGTCGCCAGCACAACTACACTGACAAGCAAGAACGAAAAAAATGTTTTCACCGTCAGCCTGCCCCATCTCCATGGTGTCGACTAAGGGTTTGAATTACTACTGTCTCCATGACCTTAGAACGCTAGAATTCTCGAGCTTTTTCCGCGTAAGTAGAATAAACTCTACATCAACACGGACCTTGTCTAGAAACTGATATGGGGCCATTTAAATCCACACTGATGACTGTCTCATTTACCCTCTAGCTTATAAAAATCGCCATGGATGAAGGTTACTAAGTGAGCGGTGTTTGGACATTTCCATTCATGCATGTTCTGACCTCTGGTATGCAGTTCAAGATTGTCTTCAGAGAACTGTCCCACTTCTGTTCTTCACTAAATTTAGCTATACTTGCCGAAATGCTCGTGAACCATCATCCGAATAGCAAATTAGGCATAGTTGCATTAAAAGAATGAAAAATACCCCCCAGACTGTTCAGCATAAAGCTTGATAATGATCACATACTTGAGTCTGTGACGTATTCAAGTGTTACCCAATGTTTTGAGGCTCAAACTGACTGCCTACTAAGGCCGTGTTGAACAATTTGAACTCTTTTATGTCAGCGTCTAGACAACATGACCCATGCATTCCTCTGCTCCAGAATATTCCAGCTCCAAATAGAGCCGTCAAGTAACATTCCGAGCTCAGGAATAATAAAGTTGGAACAAAACTTCCCGGCATCAAGTGCCTTACATCAATTTCTTTAGAAAAATTGTAGAAATGCAAAAAATACAGCGACAAGTTTGCTGGCTTACATGCACAGCGGACTGGACAACGAGCCCATGGGCCAAAACTTCAGGTGTGGCTTCAGCGACTGCAGCCCAGGATAAGCTGTCTGGGGTAAAGGACAGGTGCTGAAATTTTCCTTCTACTTTTTTGTACAGTGATCAAACCGAACGGTGAAATCAGATCAAATGGATTGCCCCAGTGGCTAAATCAGGCGATCTTTGGTATTCCAAGGAATAGTAGCGAAATTTGAGCACACTAAACGATACAAACCTGTCATCATTCACACGAGTCCGTTTGAAGTCGTTGTCACTATTCCTGCACCTAACTGGCCAAAAGAAATTTTACCCCCTCTATCCACATTCGTTTTTTCTTTCAAGCATGACCTTCCAGTGATGTCCTATGCGAGTTTGACTTTCAGATGTGTTGAAATCTGCGCACGTTGACAGATTTTTAGAATGCCTTGGGGAGAATTTTTACGGCCTAGGGTGAACTACCGGGGGTCGAAAATTTCACAAGCGGGAACGTCATTTGGGTTTCTCGCTAAAATCAAAATAATTTGCAACTGAGTGTAATTCACCATTGGCTAAATTTATTCCGCGAATGAGCAATGTTCATTTAGATCAGAAAATGGTCCTCAAAGAATATTACATTTGAGTAACTTCTCCAGTGGTTTCCTTTGAAAATGGGAATTAAAGTACGCCTTTTCGGTATGCTATTTAGGCAAGTAGCCGAATATTGTCAATTCTCTCGAGGCTTTGTTTGTTCATACTTTGCCACGAATATCCGGACATAGGAATCGGTAAGCATCTTGAAGGACGTTGCCTCCATAAGTTGATTTTACCAAGCCCCAGTTGCCATTAGTTTTCTACCAGCGTTATTCACCACATAAGAAAGCTCCTCTTTGAAGAGGTGCAATGCAGCCTGGCCTGCGGAATGTACTTTGACACCAAACTGAAAAGGCCATTGTGCATGCCAAGCAGGTGATGAACTTTCCAACACCTGTGTAGACAACGCCAAACTGCCATCATCATGAGTTCCGGAAACAAGGCAGCTGGACGGTTTCGTACTTCTAAAGTATACATAATTATACGTCAAAACAACACCTGCCAGTTGCGCAACTGATAGTTAGCGTTCGTGTGGCATGCACTTTCCACTTGTCTCCAGGACGGATGTCTGCCTCAAATATCTATTTCGATCCAACAGATGTGGAAACTTTCCGCAGTGAAACTGTCATTGGGACAGGTGACAGAAGGAAGCAGGCAGATGCGGCTGCGCGAATAGGGAGACGAATAAAATTAAACCTTTCATGGGAGCCAGTCTGAAGAGTTCAGCGTTTACTATTTGCCAAAATCCCCGAGACGTCACTGTTTGCCAAAGCGTTTGCCAAGGAACCGAGGGTAACTGCGTTCCTTCTATTTACAACATTGACTCGTTCTTCATCTGAAAAGGGACGTCTCTGTCCATTATACGTTTGGCACCATACATGTTGGAATTCTAAAGTGAGTATACACAGACGCCTTTGAACCTCAACTGGGATTTAAATGAGTTCCCCATCAAAAACAAATTGATGTGAAAAAGAGTATAGTTGACGAATTTCTTACAACTTTTGTTCAAATAGAAATCACTGGCTGCACCTACCCGACGAGTCCGAACAACGGCCAAACCAATCGTGGGTTGTCAAACAGCTTTCGGCAACCTCCTGAGTAGTGTTCATTCAAGAATGCATACTGCAGTATCTTCAATATCATACCCACTGAAACATGGGGCAGCCTTTCTGAATCACATTCAGTTGAATAAAATCATAAACAGTTGACTCAACTGAGATTCAGCTGAACCTCTCTTTAAAACCAATTTGGTGTGTATTTCAAGAACATAATCCATATTCGAACTTTCGTTTGTTAGTACACGGCGTCCGTTACTTGGACAAAGCGAATTTTACCTGTAGACAAAGGTCACCAAAGCGGGACATGATTGATACTATTTTTGTCCTCGACATGAAATTGAATTTTACAGGAACGAAAGGTGTAATCAGGCTCTGCCGCTCGTTTGCGTGTAGAGCTTGTTGTCTATCGGTACTTAGGTGGTACGGCCAGAATAAAATATATCATTTACCAAGTGAACCCGACCGCAGGCTCTGAAGTTGTTGATATTTCTACCAGGTAATCTGAACCATGAATTCGTTAAGGTTTGGTCGAGCGATTTTGGCCTCTCTTAGACATTTTGATCGATTGATACAATTCATAACAAAAACTGTCTTCTCAAGTTTATCTTCGGTGGGATGGTCTCCAGATTCACCACTAAAACTAGGATTGAAGGGCAATTTTTCTCACAGTGAGGATTCCTCTCCAGACGGGAGGCACTCTGTACATTTACACAAGCCTCATGTTCAAGCAAACAGAAAGAAATTTCGTTCTAACGTGACCGAGATATAGTTAGCCCGTCAGCCGGAAACTATCACCTGGAGAACGCGTTTTCTTTGGACCATGACATCGGCCGGGCTCCTTCAGATTTCAGTGGTGCCCTTTACCAGGTTGAAATCTCTTCCCCCATGCTTTTGGACAAATGGCACAATGCTTCAACAGACTAAGACACTGA
>NW_008751699.1:857662-875667 GCF_000715545.1 Opisthorchis viverrini | reverse complement strand
AGACGGGACGCACTCTGTAAGTTTACACAAGCCTCTTGTTCAAGCAAACAGAAAGAAATTTCATCCTAACGTGACCGAGATATAGTTGACCCGTCAGCCGGAGACTATCAACTGGTGAACGCGTTTTCCTTGGACCATGATATCGGCTGGACGCCTTCAGGTTTCAGTGGTGCTCTTTACCATATTAAAATCTCTTCCCATATGCTTTTGGACAGATGGCACAATGCTTCAACAGAATAAAACACCAAATGGCGTGTGTACGATCCCGTGCTAAGGCCGTGATCTCAAGGCAAGGAATTCGGCAATTAGCCTAAACGCGCGATCTAGGTGTCCTATCTGACAGGTAACGTGTATTCTAATTCAACGACGGACGGTCAGTAATAATTGCGGCGAAACCGAATTCTACGAACTTCACCTGCGTTTGTTCAGTAGTCGCAATTGGGCAGCAAACAACATATTGAATCAGACGTGGGTGCACAGTAGGTACACCGTGGTTCTATAAGAAATCAATAGTAAATAATGAGCGGAATTAAAGGAAAGCTTACGGCTAGATTGAATCTTGGACAGTTAGCAACACAGGATGGTACAGAAAGGGCAAATTAAGCGGGAAAAATGTTGCGCAGTTCAAAGTGGGACAAAATGTTCAAAAACAAACCCAGAAATGAATGTGAACAAATCGAGTCATGAAAACAATCGACTTTGTATAAAACAGAATAGTTCAGTCCTGAAAGTTGGGCAGTCACCGGAAGAGTGATGAATAGGGGAACATAAATAATTATGTTATGTAATCAACAGTTCCGTTTCCAACTAGTTCCACATCGGAACAATGGAAATCAGACTCTAATTAACGCGTAATTCTCTCACCTTCTATTTGTGGAAGACAGAAAAAACAGCAAGATGTATGTGGAATGGAATTGGAAGACCCATTTAAAAGATGCCAGGTAGTCTTAATGTTAACTTACAGTTCGCATTTCAGAATTCGCTATTTCACCCACGTTTCTGAAAGGACTTTTAAAACCGTTCCTTGGTGCGTAGATATGCACCGTTTGATTGTAGTCAATTTGTGTCCGTGGCCTAGTTCATTTTTGTACCATTGCGAACTTGAAAAACCAAATGGTAAACCACTGATCTCACTGTGCTCATCTTACCAGCTCGTCCGCGTTAGAGAAAACCGTAGATTTCCTTTTTAATGGAACACAAACCTTGGCAATTTATCCTCGTACAAGGGAAGAAACGGTAGTTTTTTTGCGAATTCCAACTACTCCTACTTGGTGCAAATTCCTGGAGTCACAATCCCTTTGGTTTGAAACGCCCAAGTCCGAGAGTTGTAATTTCACCCTGTAAGTCAAGCGGGATTTTTCCAGTCATCAATAGTTTTACCCAACTACTGGTGAATAAAACCACTCTTTTGTCTACTCAAATGTATGTATGTAAAATACTACTTGTTTCAATGATGTGACAATTCACCTATTCACCATAAAGATAATTGGAGGTGTGCATTCGCCAACCTCCCTATGGCCTTAGAGGTATGGCCACTTATTAGGCTCAGGAACCCCCAATTCGACTCTTGTTCAAGCTTTCCCATAATTATACCACTTGATGAAACTTCGCGTGCCTCACTAGTCCAGGGGATTAGGTTACCTTCTCAAAGTAAAGGAATTATCTGAAAGTTCGAAGAATGATCAGTGACTGAAGAAAAATTTTCCAAGAAATGAGGATGAGGGCGAAACCGGTCGTGGGCTATCGAAGAGTTTTCAGCAACCTTGTGAGTAGTTTCCCTCAGGATGAGCACCACTTTATCAGTCTATGCATCTTCAGATGTGAATACCCAAAAGTCATACTACAGCAAGTGTAAGACTTTTTGGTTGCAGGAAGATGCACCTTTACGACTTTTAGTTCCCTAAGCGAGTAAATGAAAGAAGTCCTCCCGAACGACAATTTTCTCACATTGAAACACAGCTTTGTCAACCCTTCCGAGAAGAGAAATACGGATAGTTCTGTTTCTAATTTATTCACTGTGTGTTCACTGAGCTGAATGTCTTGAGAAATCCGCAAGCGCTGAATAAATCTGGGACATTCACCAGGAGATTCGTCCGAGTTCGAAATTCCTTGGGCCAGATTTCGATCTGTGGAAATGCATGATGGCTCGGCACAAACCCACTAACCAATCCAATCAGGCCAACAAATCAGTTTTGGCAGACATGTTGGTTACCCAAGAAATCGGCGTTTTCAACATCGTGAATGTCATTCACCTTGGAAAAAACCTTTTTCTCCAAAGTACAAATACCCTTCAGCAACACACACAGGAACCTAAAAATAAGTCAGAGTACGATAAGACTGATGGTTAGAACCGGTTTGATATTAGCAAGCATCGCATCGTACAGTTCTCTTCTGGCAGTGGCAATTGATGTCTCGTGTGACATAGCAACTCGTATCCAGTCGGAGAGTCTCACAGTTGGTACGTGCTATTTTTCAACTACCGGTTACTATGCCATCTTCGAAAATCCATAAGGGTACTGATCACGCACACCTGGACGATCACTACTTAATTTTTTTCTGAATGACAGGTAGACTATCTTCAGCAGGAATCCCATTCGTTCTGATGTAGACAGGTTGGTGTGCGATTGGATGTAGCTTGGTTCTTTACGTGACCAATTAGCCATCTGTCAGTAGTCTGTTTTCGGAGATGGCTCCATCCGCTTCTTCTCTATCTTAAGCCAGGATTTCGAATAAATTACTTTGTTAAGGGCCGATTACTCTCCCCATGTGAACCATACCCCTTGAGATTAATCGGTGAGTGGTGAAAAACACATCAGCCTGCAGTTGCAGTTACTCATTCACCTCTGTCCAAATAAAACTCACCGTTGCGTTTACCGCCCAAATTGGGGTGGGCTAAAGATCCGAAAACACTTAGGAAGCATATCTTCTCTACTCTGCCTCTTTAACCAAACATATGACATAAAGACTACCCTAGTTCATCTTCGACCCTCATTACTCAAAAGATTGAGGACAACTCATGATGGCCTATCACTGAACACATGCCGGCTCTATTTTACACTGACCACTGGAAAGTGCTACCAAGAAAGATTGTGCCGCAGTGATTGTTTACCAAGATTCTATAGCTGCTTTCTGGGAAAGTCGAAATTAAACCAAATCAGTGAGTGTACTGGTGGAAGTTAGACATCAGAAGTTTCTTGGAAAACTGGAAGATTGGAGGGAATTTTCTAGACAACAGCGAATGACCTTCATGGTCAACCAAGGATTGTACATCAGCATCATCAACTGACAAATTGATCATATTGTTTAATAGGTTGAGTGAATTTTCAGCTGCGTATCCCTGACGATATAACACGGGTCAATGTCAGTTAACAAGAGGACAGTCGGTAAAACGCCCTTGCATCGACTAGAGCTGGAAACAGTGTCATGAGGGCATCATCCACTGCTAAAATAGGTAACAAACAAGACAAAACAAGCAGATCTACTCAACAAACACACCCATGGTGGGTTGTCGATGAGTTTTCACAAACCTCGTGAGCACTTTCATTCAAGGAGGTAGATTTATTATTTGAAGGGCGTAGCAATTTGCAAACTTTGGTAATCAGATACAATTCACTTTAAGAACACTATATGTGTGGTTTCGTTTAAGATTTAGGTGACTACGGCATGACGCTTGAAGCTAGAAACCAGAGCTGCGGGATTGTGTTTCCCGACAGAGTTCTCCCTCTCTATAATAAAATATAAAAGGCCTATCGAAATCAGTAGTAGCTAGTCGGAGAGGTAACCGTTGCTGGAAGAGACACAATTTGCAGGAGTGGGCTGATGGTGTTTTTGCGGACAGATAAGTTTTATCTCTTAATCTGTCCCATAACTGGCCCTCCGGTCCACAAACGAATGCCACCTTAGGTGGGAGATCAGACAGCTTTTGTGCAACACATTCAGCTGAAGGAGACACTATTTCTGTTGTGTTCATTGTTAACAGTAGCTTAGTTTGCACATCACCGTTTGTCTGCTACCGGTAGTTTTGTCCATTTTCTGACTACCAGTTGCACTTTTCCCATACTGATTGTTGGAGTTTTGGGTCAGTTTGTTTAATGGAAAAGGACTCTGTCATTTAGTTACCAACATTTGAGTGTGACACGCTTGGTAAGCCAATCACACTTGAACTAAGGAGTCTATAAGGCACAAGCCGAATTGGCTTCGGAATGGTAAGTGTGAAATGAATTGAGAAACATCAAAGTTACTCTTCAGGCCTCGGATTCAATGTTGAACTGGAGGCGTACTAATTGCTCTTCTGACGGTGGTCTCTTCAGTGACAATGACACTTATCTGACAGTTTGGTTACCACACTTTGTTTTCCATGACGTGCGAATTTCCCTTTGTTTAACCGACAGGAACTGAAAGATCTTCAATGGATCGTCTTGTTGCTCTCAATGTTTTTTAGTTGAAACTATGAATGATCCCTGCAATGCAATCATTTGAAAACAAATTTGGTTTTACGAGAGACTCACCTGGGACTCAATTGAATCTCCCGTTTGTGATGTTTCCGGGGGACTGAAGGTGCTGCACCAGGCCGCCTCATGTTTTAGTTGCTACCATATTCGAGACATTACGATACAAGTATATTCGTAATGTACTAGTCACAAGGTTACTGAAAATTCTCCGACAGCTCACGACTGGTTTCACCCTTCTTGGGGCTCATCTGAATCTTTCGTTTGAAGTGATTTCTTCTGGTATGGTGACCAAGACCACAAACGCAGAAATCCTATGAAGCATTACAGGGATATTCGTAATGCACTACTCATAAGGTTGCTGAAATTTCGTCAACAGCCCACGACCGGTTTCGCCCTTATTGGGGCTCATCAGATAGACGCAGTCCCCGAGTGTCCGTCAAACTTATGTTCTACTTGAAACCAAATTGCATGAAATTAGCGAAATACACTCATTTACAATCTAATTTGGTTTTTTCGAGAGACTTACCTGGAACCCAGCTGAATCTCTCGTTTGTGATTTTTCCCGTAGAACATAAGACTAACGGAAACTCGAGAACTGCGTCTACCTGATGAGCCCCAAGAAGGGCGAAACCGGTCGTGGGCTGTCGACGAACTGCCCGAACTGACTTCTACAATAGAACCGCTTCCGAAGAAGGAACTTATTGTTAAGTTCCTCTTCAACTCTCCGTTGACGGCCTACCCATGATGTTCAAAGCTTTGATGAGTTGCCCATTAGACAAAATTCCATGGCAAACTGAATTTAGCGTTGGAAGTTGCTCCGTAAATAGAAAACGTCAACCGTCAATCGGATCCACGTAATTTTGCAATACTTCAATTGTTATGTGTGAAATGATTGTGGTTGAATGACAGTGGTTAATGCCTCCAGACGTTTGCCAGCAATTGAAAAGGGCCGGCGCCAAACCACCAAATGTTCCTAATAAACTTGGATGAACTATGGACACATTGATAAGCATCCCTGATTCAGTACACCCATCATCGAAGGTTTTAAGCAAGCAGCATATTATTTTCTTGGCCGTGAGCTGTTTACGTGGCTTAAGCCTCTGAGTTGATCAAGCAGCGTTTCACTGTATATTTACCAAAGGGCCACCCCAGGCTCCATACTCAATGTGCCAAAAAACTTCCCTCATATGCCATTGTTCATAGAGTCGACAAAAACTATGAACAGCCCATTTCCTATTTCGCCCTATCTGGGACTCGTCCAGTGGGCCTAGCCCTTGGACTAACATGTCTTATTTGAATTGAAAGTACACCGCAACAAACAAGCAGGGTAGCGTTCTCTCGGTAACCCAAATTCTGAATCAATAGGGAAGATTCAGAAGACGTAGGAATCTTTGGATGTACCTCTGAATTGAGGCGTACTAGTATACGGGTTTTTGATCGAATTAAGCGCCAAAGTCTTGTTGGCTCGAGTTGGGTCGCATTTGGGTCGAAAGTTCTGATCTTGTAAGCTACTTTGTTGTACACTGTTAACATCCTTTCTAACATGATTACTCCGGGTTTCTTGTTTTGCCACATTAGACGCAAATATAGCCAAATCTGTTCGCGGATGTAAGTTTCCGTAGAAATCCTACGTTTGCAATGTCCAGCTAGTGCATAGGAGTCATGCAGATCATTACAAACTTCTTGACGCAGATGCCAATGTCATGTTCCAAAATGGTTCAAGTTGTCTGAGTTTTTTTATTAAAATGGTTCTGAATGAGACTACTGATAGATTCATAGCCTCACCTTATCCAGGCGCTAGATGGCATCCCAACATTATGATGGATATGATAGAAGTTTCCGAAGTTGGCTGTCCCTGTACACAGGCAGGTGACACTGGCAGTGAAAAGAACAGAACAGGTGTCTGTATTCAGCCGCAAAGCGCTGCACTTTGGGAACGGTGACCAAACCAATCCCAAACAAAGAAGAAAATAGCACATTTTTGTATGATAAACCCATCGCTCCCTTAATCTGGGTTCGCAGACATACAAATTACTTCCATCTAGTTGATACGGATAAAGCTTCAGAGCAGCTACAAGTTAAATTACCAATGATCAAAAGATCATGTCACAAATTCTGTGATTATAGTGAAGTACTCTGTCTGTGTGAGTCTTAGAGATTTGCTAGGTGGGACGATTAGATCATGAGAAGCGGAATGTCTTGTCTTGGCAATCAAAACAACTCCTTTTTGGGTACACAATAACGGAAGTAATCGTTCAGCTGTAACGCCCTTTCGGCACCCAGCATCCACGCCATCCGAAGGAAGTACGAGGTCTGAGATTCTGCCAGATTGCTCAAGCATAGGTGCGAGCAGTCGAGACGCCAGGGATGGGTTCGAACCACGAACCTCTCGACCAATGAATTTCCGTTTTAATCATTGAGCCGTCTACAGGACAGGTTAGATTCGATTAAATGCTGCAACGCAGAGTGAAGGACAGAGATGTAAAGGGCATTCAGTGCCTATAGTATATTCTGAATATCCCTCCCTTTTTACCCCCTTCTCATATGATTGAAGTGGTCTGCCAGTTTGACTATCACAGCGAAAAGAGAGGCAATTCCTATCTTCCAGTGGTCAAAATGTGTAGTAGAGCGACTTCCTTCTCAATGGATTTCTCAGATGCCTTGTCTCTGTGTTTATCATAGGCCAGTGTTAATTTCCCTCTATGTGAGGTATAATTACCATTAATGTCGAAGAAAAGTTCAGGAGACCACTACGAGCTATTTGGTAGGGTGTTTGACCTAACTAGAGAAAAATTATGTAGAACAGACATTTCCAGCTCAGAGTAGTCGCTGAGCTCAGATGTGAAACCTCTGTCACAGGGTCTGTCCGAGCGAACTGTGGTTCGTCTTGGAAATTTTGGTAATATGGGCCATTTCCTCAGCACATTCTAAAGCGCTTACCATAGCAACAGATGGAATCCTTTTCCTCGCTCCACTGGTTTCCGAAATCCCAAGGCCTTTCTGGTCACGAATGGCCCTCTTAACTAGTGTATTCCACACAGGACGATCCTATCCATTAGTTACTAATACTTGAACGAAATCCGCTTGGGGCATCAGCGGCTCTTGAGTCGAGTTGGTTTGACAGCGATATGATAAATACGAACTGAGATGACTGAACTTGCCACAATTCATCATTTAAATTTTGTTTTGTCCAGAGATCGCAGCTTTGATACGAAGCACCTCAGTGACCGTTACCAGAAAATTTCTTGAGTGGGTTCGCTAGTGCACCAAAAACTAAAAAGCTAACGATATGCCAACAGCTCCGTGTGTGCTTTGTGATTCAATACAGCAAATGTCGAGAGAATAAAGCGGAATTTCCACTATTGTCGTTTCATTCAGCCACTTGTCCAGTCACTATTGACCTACACTTCTTTCGTGATCAGTTCAGAAATTATAACGGTTTGTTTTGTTTTCTTGAACCACAATACTGGAAATGGGAACTATACAGCCACACCTGGAAGACAGGCTGAAGGGAGGAAGACAGTATGAATCCGGCCGGTAAATTCGGTCGATCAGGTATTTTTACACAGGGTCACTTGGTCCTACTGACTCAATATTACCCCGCCTCATTTCGAGTTCAGATTACATTAAATATAGTATGCCCGGCGAGATGGCTCACCATTTGCTCGTCACATGACTCAGAGTTGACTATGATCGATCAGCTGAGATACGTTGTGTTCAGTCATAATTATCTTCTGAGTTTTCCAGAGAAGCTTCTCCCATTATTAGTGTGAAACCTACCCAACTTTTGTCTTGTTACTGTCTCAATTATTTCAGTATCTGGCGGGCCTGGTCACCTGCGATCAGCAGACAGAACTGCTCGCCAAGAATGGAACTTACTGATCACACTGTAATAGGTCGTTCCCTGTATCAGGCGTCTATCCGGTTCTCTATCCTGTTACCAGCAGTGCGTATGTCTTTCTTATTAGCGTTATCAAAAGAACTCATAGATAATCCATTTCTGGCAGTAAACCTTACTTAAGGAACATGAAGACACGGTTAACTTCAAATTTCTCCCAGAAGTGTGTACGGGTCTTTGAGAGTCATGATAGTCTTTGAGACGAAGTAAATAAAACCATTTGAACAAGCAATTTCTCACCACTCCATAGATTATCGAAATTCAACAAGAAGACTGGCAGACAATCGTCAAAATGATGATGTTGGCTCCTGATTTGAGGGAAATGCGATACTTAGTCCAGGTTGTGTTGAATCTGCTATCAGCATGTATGTTTTCGCACTTTCAGCCTCCAGTTTAACATAGTTTTGAAACAACCACTGAGCATTCAGTTACTCGTGTTTCTACGCCAAAGTCTGTTCACAGATTTTACCTTCCGGACACATCACACAGCTACAATTTCCACCTCGTTTCCAGTAGCAGTCAGGCAGGTAATTACAAACTCTCTCGTAAATCTGACATTCTTGTGTTCCCACGCCCACTAAGCTATCGGCGTTTGTGGTTGAAATGGTCCTGATGGAAGTAACCATTTTTGGATTAACTGTCTAATACTGCCAGGCATGAGTCCCTATTATCTGTTGTCACCTTCCCCATAGTGTTTCGGCGAAAGATCATCAACTGTAGAAGAGGCGAAAAGAAGGAGCATTTTAGTGATCATTCAAGCCTTGTTTTCCGCCATCCACTCTTGTGGCAACCCTGGTGAAAAAAACCGCTGAGTCTATAAATGCAGTTGAGGAGTCGTTTCAGTTATACACTGAAGATGCACAATGTAAAGCCTTGAAGAATGTTTTGTAAACCTTCAAGTTGCAGGCCCTCGGATTTGACGTAAAATGAGGGTTGAAACTAAATTGACCAGTAGCAAAGCGATGCAAAATTATCTGATTCACATTAAAGACTGGTTGCTTTTGTGAGCTCAGTGGTCGAAATAGATTAGTAGTATTGTGGACGTGCTACCTAAAAATAATCGTTTCACCTGACAAATGTTATTGTTCACCCATGAATTTCAATATCAGACTTGGCAATTTCATTAAGAATAATAGTGCAACCAAGCTGGAGAGGCCGTGAACTCGAGAAGCTTAACGCCTTTCCAGTCTTAAGAGTTTCATCGTGATGTTGGGTCTACCAGGATGCTTCCGCAATGGGCCAACCAGATAATGATAGTGCTCGGTTGTTGGAACGTCGCTGAGAACCAGGTGGAATAGATTGGATACTCCAGAAAATCCGTCGCATAATTCGCCAAGTATTCTGGCATCGCAACGCAACTTCAAGCCCTATGCCGATATTAACCAGGTGTAAACAGATCGTTTGATCAAGCTCCGATTCATCGATTCCAATTCACCGTGGCGGTCGAAAGCGAGTTTTACACAGTGTGCAAAGATGTATAAGAACCAAGAGCACATGATTCCTCGCATAGAAAGTCGAGCAAAAACTAAATATGCCCTACTGTAAAATCGAATTGATTCTGGAGGCGATTTTACCGGGTAATTTTCCGAGCCCACTGGTTTCTTCTATATGATGGTGCTTCACCAACTGAATATCCAGTCGTCAAACCGTTGTATTCTATTTCTCAAATATGGACGAATGCACATGAGGACGAAACAGCTGTAAAGTACTTCTAAGTTTTTTCAGTATAGATTGGCTTCACTGACAGGACGAAATCTCAGTTTGAAAAATATTCGTACGTTTTTAGAATGGTGTGGGCACCTTCCACCTATGCTAGACTCCCGTCATCAAGAAAAATCACTTGGATTTCTACCACAGGATGGTTAACGCACATTCCGTTAAAAGTAAAATATAAGAAGTCCATGTGTATCAATTGGAAAGATAGTCTGATGGAATCTTAGCATTGGTTGTCACTTAAAACTACTTATTTCCATTGCCTACTAATAAACAGGAACTACAACCTCTGAGAGCACTCATTTGGAAGGGTTAGAGATGGGCCGATTGAGCATGTAGACTAATATCCTAAAAAGCCTACTGAACTAGCGATTATCAATCAATTACTGTTCCATTCTGAAAACTTTCACTCATTGAACTATCACATCTGCATGAACAGTTGAGGATTAGCAACTACAAAAGTGTTTTCATCTGTGGACGTTGATTATGACTGCTATCTTCAATGCACCAACTTAAACTTCGCACTGTCGTGTCTAAAAGACGCGATACCTAAAGTAAGAAACGACAGAATCTGGTGGTTCCTTGTCTACCCTTGTTTTTTGTCTGGAAAAAGCGGGATTTGGAGTGATAGTTCAGTGACTGAGTTGCAGACTTACTGATCGGGAGGTCCGTGGTTTGAACCCGGTCTCGACTGCTCGTGTCTAGGCTTGGACAACCCGGCAGTATCTCAGCCCGGGTGCTTGGCATGACAGTTAGGCACCGAGGAGGTTTTACAGCTGAAGACCAACGGGATTCGAAAAGGCTTGATAGATTTTTGGGAAATAATGAATAGCCTTTTGCGACTACCCTTCAACTTAGGGGGTTTAGTAACTGGCACATCCAATTATAGTATACGAAATAGTCCGAATTAACTAGATTTACCGACAGGCTCTTGGTTATTCTAAAATAGGACGTTACTCGGAAGATCAATGAGAACTATCGATAGCCTAAAATCATTTACACCCTAGTTTGGAATCATCGGAAGGCACTAATTCACAAATTTCCACACTGAATTTGAACTCGAAGATAAGTGCAAATTACAGTGGTGTCAAGCAGTGTCATATCCGGGTAACTATTTGGACACCTCGAATATCGTTTCCACCGCGACCGAAAGCGGCCTTTAAGCAGTACATTCGGCTGAATATTAGTGTAAACCATGGATCCAGCTGAATCTCCTGCCAGCACCAAATCATTTTATTAAAAAGAGCGTTTGTCTTCACTGCCTGCATCAGAAGAATGCAGGCCGTAAACAATGTTTACGTTCAAACCACCGGAAGCCTGATTTGAAAACTGCTTAGATTCAAACGGGAGACCCTGCTGAATCTCTCTTGAGTCTCTCTTTTATGAAATTGTTCAAATGAGTGCAGTGCACGAAAACCGCATCGTGCCAATAAAATATCTCGCGATATATGGAATATCGCACCAAATGGAAAATGAGGCAACGTTTTTGTGGCACATTCAGCTGAACTTCAGAAACCAGAGATTCAGCTGCGATTCGGCTGTCTCCGCAAAAATTAAATTTAAATTAAGTTAAACTAAAAATTAACTTGACTCTGGCTTTCCGCTTATCCCTTCCAAAAAACCCGTTTACCTGAATCCCCTACTTCACTCAGCAGATTCCGATGGGTTCAAACAAGAATGACTTTCTAAAGTTTTAACATAGTCCAACCTAAGTCCTCTAGACAAAGTTTCCACACATGTTTGAATCTGTCTCGGGCTCCGAAAAGCTAGTTCGGTGGTGGGCAATTTTGGATCCATCGAGGTGATCACCATATTGCATTTAGTATGTCAGATTTTGCTCGAAACGGACTCATGCAAACACCACGCACGCCATCCATCTCAGTATCATATTAAATTTAGACTTATGCACTCTGTATGCCATTTTGATTTTGATAGGAGACGCACCTGGAAACCAACTGAATCTCTTATTTACGGTGTTCTTAAGCTGCCGAGGAGTTTTCAGCAACTTTATGGTTAGTGTATTACGTCCATAGTAAATTTAGCTTTTTGGTCTCTGAAGATGACAGTTGTATTTCTGATAAGTGATTATTCTATGTGCCTATTCCTCGGTCGAGTTAATTCTGAAGTTATCATCTGCCATTATGGGTTTGGATGGACATTGTCATCATCATCATCATCATCATCATCATCATCATCATCACCATCATCATCATCTTGATCAACCCTGTCGAAACAGTACCACAAGGTATTGTGACTGTGACCTCTTCGCTCTGTAATGGAAAAAGCAAAACTTTTGGTGACATGAGGAGATTCGGAGTTTCCGCCTCGTAAGTAAAGCCGATCTATGTTGAAAAACCAAGGAGCACTGTGCCTATTGGCATAAATCGGCTTCACTAACAGGACAGAATTTTCATTTCAAAAGCTGAGCCGTCTAGATGCAGTCACTCACTAGAAAATTTCTATTCCTCAAGTGGAAACACCTGTTTTTCGGGGTTTTATTCTACCTGTGTGCTGTGGTTTCCCACCATCTGGTCACATCCATTCTCCGTATCATTTTGGTGTGACAGAACAACGATCAGAAGCCGTTCACTTGTTTTTTTTTCGTGTTTGGTTCTCACGCGGTCCCACACTGTTCTGTTGAACAAGTCCGTTTCCCATACACAGCAGAGACGCTCCGACACGTGTCAGGTCAAGGTGAAACACATCGTTATATGGGGGACTTAACACACCCCTGGACTTTTTTGTACGCACAATGCAGAAGGGTGAATATGCGTTGCACTATTTGCGTGGAGTGGAATGAGCGTGAAAACTTCCGAAAACGTGGATCTATTGCTCGGATTCCATATCCTGTTCAAGGAAATTAACGGCTGTTGGATACATTGGTTCGGTATAGTTGTTGGACTACTTTACTCTGATATTTTACAGCCTTGAACCTCATTGTGGAACACTAACGATTACATAAGCCAGGCATACGCTCAAGAATACTCAGGATACAACAGTTTTAACAGATGGCCTCCGATAGCGGACAGCTACAAAAAGGCACATTACGCCTGATAAGAAGGGCTTGACAGCCTAGAAAACGCTCCTGTTAGTTTCTACAAGAATCTCTCACTCATGCGTTACAGCTAGCAGAATCTCAGAGAATGAATCCCAAGAACACAAACAGCTCCCCTGTGAAGTGGCGGCCTCAGTAGTGCGGCCTACCTACTAATACCAATGGAACTTTCTTTCCTTATATGCTTTTTCCAGCTTGCTTGTACCCGCAAAATATTCAAAGGGGGATATTTTTCAAAACTTTTCAAAATTAGTCCGAAACCGAGTGTATGTATACGAATTCATGAAGTCTCCACAGTAACGCCGAAAGAACCGACTACTAAAACGCAGGCATCACTGGATGGGCAAATTATAACTTCGTGAATAAGACAAGTGTTCATATGAGACAGTACTATCTGTTCGACCCAATGCCCTTCGACCGTTTGAGAAACAAGACTGTACAGTTAATGTGGATTAATGAACTATTTCTCAAAGTAGAATACGCACAAGGTTGCTGAAAACTCTTCGAGAGCCCTTGATGGGCTTTGCCCTTCCTGTTCATATTTGTGAGATAGACGAACTCCCGGAGTTTTCTTCCATCAACGTTATCTTCTTCCTGAAACCACACTGAGCGAGATTCATGAACTGCACTCATTTTCACAGCAATTCGGTTTTAACCGGGGACTGAGCTGAACCCCCACCCTGTATCTCTCATTTATGATATTCTTCAGCTGGAATTCAGTTGAATCTTCTGTTCAGACCAGTTTGCTATGCAAATAACTGTACCCCGTGGAGTGGTGAGTTCTTTCACACATTTTCAAGTTTTTCCTTCACCGTATCGTGTTTTCTGCCCCATCCTCCCTCTTGTGACACCGATTATCGGTGGATATCCGTATTTTTCGTGCAGCGGAAAATATCGTGGGAAATTGAAACTGATGGAAGAAGCTGCCGAGAATAAACTTTTGCGAAGACAAAAAACGACTCGTTATTTTTTTGAGGAAACCGCCAAAAGTGCTATTGGTTTTGCGCCTTATATTTCGTCAATCAAATTAGTTAGATCTGAATTGACATAGCAGATCAGTTGAGGCTAGAAGACGTGCGGGCTGAGCATCGGTAATCATCCAAGAAGATGAGTGTAACTTCCACCTGAAAAGTCGTTACTCGACGATCCAGTCAATACATGACCACGTGAAGTGGGTTCCGTGGTTGAAGCACGAATGGCCTTGTGTCCTCTCGCGGGGCGAGTCATCCCCAGTGCTGTTCAGCAGCTTGTGGTCGGACGATCAAGTGTTCAAGCTGCTTGTGGGAAGGTCGACGTTTCGAAACCCCTATGAGTTTGGTGAGATGCCCAATATCGTTGATTTCCAATAGGAATGAAACGACTGTACAATGCTCCTCCAATTTTCAGCATAGATCGGTTACACTTACAGGACGAAGTCTGAGATGCAAGTATGCTAATTTCCTGCCTCTTGTTACTTTATTTTCAGGTTCTCCTTCGCTCTTGGTTTTGGTTATATTCCCATAAAACGGGTCTACTCTTAGCTTCAAGCGTTGTTCGGAAAGAACATGGGATTAAAAAGCGGTTTGCGCTTAATCTAACATTCAATAAATAACCGGTAAAATTGTTCGACAAGTGTAGTGAGTCTTTCATAGAGCCGAAACCCCTTGGAAAGAAGAATGAACCGGAAATCGGTTCAAGCGGATGGTATCCGCTCAAACGTAGGTTTGGTATGCGTAGCCAATTTGGAAACGCCGATAACACCCCAATTTTCACATGAACCAAAATTTGTGACAAGAAATTTCGGTTGTAAGGGGTGCTTATCGCTGAGTGAGAAAACATCAGTATTTGATGTTCATTCATGTTGTGCCACTGATTAGCACCTAGAACTAAGCAGTCCAGCTGATGCCGCCCCCGTTCTTTCCTCGATTTGTCACGGTTAGATAACGCCACAGCCCCCTCTCTCTCCCATGAATTTCACTTTCTTCATTTACCTTCATCCAGGTGTGTGTGGTTCGAACCCGATCTCTGCCTCTCGACTTCCCCTTTCTAGGCTTGGGCAACCTGGCAGTATCCCAGCCCTCGTGCAACCTTCGGGTGGCATGGCAGTTAGGCACCGGAAGGGTGCTACAGCTGAACGAGACGTGTGTATCTTATTAGAAGAATATTGTACAAGTTGAACTCGTACTCAGCAGTAGAAAATTGATTGACGACTCGTCAGTCAGCTGTCACACGGGTTAGGGGTGAGAGTTAGGAATTTTATCGAGGAATTGCCGCACTTTGTGAAAAAGCAGTGCGGTTCGAGGTCAATAATCAGTCAAGAGGCCCGAATATCAGATGCACCTCCAGAGAAAACGTTGGTAACAGAATACCCACTTTGTTAACAGCCAGAAAGGCTGTACGACAGAATAATTCTGGCCGGTTTCGTTGACACTATAACTAGTGAGAGATTGCTGTATTTTGCCGCTAGACACATGACTAACTGGTCAGTACTCGTTTTCTGCATGCTTAAAGGGAATTTAAGGATCTTCCTGATTCGAACATATGGCTGTGTGTTGACGCAGCACACATTATGTTGCTCTGTCCTCTACAGTGGGACCGCCGATCTGAGATGACCGAATTCATTTGGTTTTAGCTAACGTGACGGACGGAAAGTATTTTCTGACAGTAATTAGTTCAAGAGTGAAGCATTATCCGTGAAGCAATAATACACTACGACCTTTTGGCCGGAAGCACGCACAGCGGGAAAAAGCGGACGATGTCAGTTCCCAAAATGAGATGGCGCGAAGTTTCGGCGAGGAAACCAATGCTTCACTGTTATCACCACTCCACTGTTACCACCAGCCTCACTTGTGTTCACAGGCCTGAAGACGCTGCCTATCCTACTCGTTTATTACAAGTAGCATAATTAAAGACAAAATATGACGGTCTCTGGGGTGAGATATTGTCACCCCGTGATATGACGGAGTCATGAGTCTGTGAAAACTTTAGACGCCTTGGTAGTAATGTGAATTCATGCTTATTTCTTCACTGAACTCGTACAATACCTGCCTTATTCTCCGGTATTTCACCCACGCGTTCGTGCTCAGTATATACCATACGAATGGCCGACACCGGAATCGAATTTATCGATCAATAGTAGTCCAATCAGTGGAAGCCTGTGCGTAATAAGAATCCACGGACGTTCTGTGCGGAAACGAATGTGAGGCTACGCGCAAGCTCTTCAGGGCCGAAAGCGAAGAGGCCGGCCTAACAATGGGTACCTGCACCAGTCATCTGTATATCACGGAGGTACCGGTATCATCCGTCATATAAAGATAAATATGTGTATTTACACGCATACATATATGTACATAAACGAACGATTCAGCTAGGTTCCAGGTGATTCTCCCGCAAAATCAAATAGGTTTGCAAATGAGTATATTTCGCCAAACCGATATCCTGATTTCACAGGGTCCAAAAACAACCACTCCGTTTCCGTCACATAGTGTAATAATGGTCCCGTCTTATCGTATGTTTCACAGGCAAACCAACTGCATGTACGCCATACAACCAGAAGACTAACCGGACCACGTGTATCCACGTGCGAACTGGACAAGCTGTGACTCGCCACCGGTTGCCTTGGGCGAAACAGCAAACACAAAACCGTGGCTGGAACCCAAGCTGTTCGTCGGTGGTCCAACATGTTTTGTTGACAGATTATCCTCTTGAGACCTGGAGCTCTTGGTAAACATATGTGGAACACTCGAACCTTTCGGTCTGTTCCGAGCTTTTGGACTGAACCACATATTCCGTTCCCAGCGGCATCCAGAGAAAAATCACCTCGAGGCGATCAAACCCCTTATGGCTTTAGCTAATCAATGGGGGGTAACACAAGCGCGCTGTATTCACTATGCAAACAGAATTCAACGTAAGGAGTCGCAGGATCAGCGATAACTATTGAGTGATGAGGTCATTAATTGTGAGTCGAGAGGCGGTTTTGATCATCAGTTGAGGGGACGTGTGAAGTTGCAAACCAATATATACGTATCTAAGCTCTTACTGTAGAAACACTTCATTTATGAGTGCACTATAAGATTAAGGGAGAGAGTGAATAGGAGTGGAAGTCATAAGGTCTATTAGGAAAAATATTCACTGCCGGATTATCGCTAAATCTAGATTTTCTCGCCATTTTAGCAAGACTTCACGCAGCTTGCAATTCTGATCAAACTGATTGCTGATCTCATAAGGTAGACGGATAATTCAGAACACATTTTAATGACTCCTAATGTTTTCGTGATTTCTTCCTCTGGTCAACACAGTGCTACGGAAAAATGGACGATGCATACAAGTAAAACAAAGTTAAAGCGAAGTGAAAACTGTTTACGTCACGACCGTTTGGCCCGAGTACCCGGCGGTCACGTGAGTAGACTATGAAAGTCTCAGTACGCTCACGAGCGCTTTCTGAGTGCATAGACTTGTGTCATGTGAGCGAAGTACGGTTGACTCAGCTGCGGTGAGACAGTGATACTGAATGGACCTTAATAGATAGATTGACCCTCGATGACTGAATGGTAGTGAGCAGTAAACTGTCTGGGTGCATCTGCTTATTGGAACCGGATATTCAGTTCCGACGTTTTGTCTTAATATTATCAGAAAAGAACTTTGCCACAGCATAACTCAGTTGATCGGATCATCCATTACACCTGTAAGGACTAATTTGACCTGTTGTTAGTTAAGTCCGGCCACTAAAGATTAGACTAGGTTTTCACGCTATTGGGTAATGACAACTTGTGATTTTCTTCCATTATTCCTTGGCATGTGGGAGTTATACTGCGATATCTCGAATATCGTGCCAACTGAATCATGAGGCGGCCTGCGTGCAGCACATTCAGTTGTAGAATATCATAAACGAGAGATTCAGTTGAGTCTC
>NW_008751699.1:832313-857636 GCF_000715545.1 Opisthorchis viverrini | reverse complement strand
AGTGTATTTCTCGAAAACAGTCCAATTTGGGTTCAAGTAGAATATAAGTTTGACGGAAACTCGGGAACTGCGCCTACCTGATGAGTCCGAAGTGGAAGGGCGAAACCGGTCGTGAGCTGTCGAAGAGTTTTCAGCAAACTTGCGAGTAGTTCCCTTTATGAAAATATACTGCGATGTCTCAAGTATCTTGCCAACTGAATCATGAAGCGGCCCGTGTGCAGCACATTCAGTTGCAGAATATCATAAACGAGAGATTCACTTGAGTCTCCCGTGGAAACGAAATCGATTTGCAAATGAGTGTATTTCTCGAAAACCAAATCGGTTTACAAATGAGTGTAGTTCGCTAACAAATTAGGTCGGTTAGGAATGTAGACTTGTTTGTGAATCATTCGACTACACCAGGCGAGAGAAGCCATTGACTCAGCTTCAGACCTCAGCTGAAACCGAGTTCGCCCACTGCGTGTAAGTGGAACGCCTGCCTTCAGTCTGTCACCATTGCTAAATGGCATGAAGTGTCATTGTCCAGAATCTTTCAATGTTCAACAAACACTATCTTGACACAACGTGGTTGCATGAATTGTCAGTGTTGCGATTCGGTCGGCTTCCGAACCTGCCCATCCTGGGTTCACAGCGGGAAATCTCATGTGATGAATTGGGCTGAAGTGCGGTTAATTCAAGTGGCATTAACTTGCAAAACCTTGAAGAGTTCACGGCCTACTAAACGATTCCGGCATTCATGGTTTTTCACGACGCATGGTCAAGCACTTCAGCCGACCACTCTAAGTAGTCAAATTAATCAAATCAATTGGCGAACAATAATTCCCTGGAAAGATTCAATGAGTTATACCGTGCCAAGCTTCATGACTTCAGATTTTCCTAAGCTGGCTGAATTGTGCTTTGGAACATAAATAGCCACACTGGATTCCTGAAGAAATCCCTGGTTGGTTGTAATCCCTCTAAAGGGAGCGAAACCTGCAATAGGTAAAAAATGACTGAAATTCGTGGATCCAATTTCGTTTGCAAGTGACAAATTCGCTTACCACTTGCTTACTGCAATTATGAGGTACAGTAGCACTCTTCCTCTCTCCTGAGAATTACAAGAGATGGAAGATGAAAAACCTGAGTGGAATTCTAAACCTTCTGTCGACGAAAATGTACGCGAATCCCTCGACCCTAACTTTTCCTGTGAAGACGACTGAAGTGACTGATTAGCAAAGCGTTACTGTCTTAAAGAGGCTCACTCATAATGCAGGGCAATCTGTCTCGAGTATTTGTGTGCAAGTTCGTCAAAACTGCCCTGATTTCTACCAACCTGTCGGTTTGAACCATTTACTGACGTTCAACATATATCACTAGCTGTTCTTGTCCAACCTTTCCCACTTTATTAAGTCAAATTTGTAACAGCCCACCCGCATTCAGACTGCAAAGACTCCCGTTCTGACGGAGGTCTCCAGCTACGTTTCATTTAAATATATCTTTCACATCTACTGTTTAAAAACACGTTCAGTAGCTATTTGTAGTGCACAACTCATGAGGTTGCCGGAAACCCCTCGACAGCCCACAATCGGTTTCGCCCTTTTTGGGGTTCATCGGATGGGCACAGTCCCCGAGTTTCCATCAACCTTATGTTCTGCTTGAAACCAAATTGCACGAAATTGGCGAAATACACTCATTTGCAAACAAATTTGGTTTTGCGAGAGACTCATCTGGGACTCAGATGAATCTCCCGGTTTCGATGTATCCAGGCTACTGAAGGTGCTGCACCAGGCCGCGTCATGTTTCAGCCCCCACGATAGGCGAGATATCGCGATACGTATATATTTCTAATGCACTACTCATCAAACCGAGAGATTCAGCTGAGTTCCAGGTGACTCTCTCTCAAAACCAAATTTGTTTGCAAATGAGTGTATTTCATTAACGTTCAGTAGCTGTTCATATTCTTTTCCAACATCTCGTCTTCCTGATTCTCTAGACCTACATTTCCCATTCACTATGTTTAGCACCTCTTCTATAAAGTAAGAATTATCCCATATGTTAAATGTGATTCCTTTACCACAAGCCATTAAAACGATCGAGCACCAAAATCGATAGCCCCCCCCCCCCTGATAGAGTTCCTGCGAAACCACCTTCCTTGCACCAGTAAACACCGTCCATTTACTCGAAGCCTGAGGTTACCTTGCTTCGTTTTGTGTCGATTATCGTCAGCGTATATATGTATATTAGTACTTGAAGTTATGATCGCTAATAAAAGCTCTTTTGCAGCCCCCGTCCATTCCAAAAGAGTGACCTTCGGATCCTGAGTAGCTGGCGAATTCGTCTTCAAAGTGTACAGTCTTAACTCAGGATTTCTTACTTGTGTAACCCGTTCAGACTCCAGAATGAAGTACTTGGCTTTATTGCTAGGTTTATCTATCTTGGCAGCTGCCCTAGTCTCGAATGCATCGTAACGGATGAAGTCAAATCAGACATCATCAAAGTGCGAGGCATATTTGCGAATTTGCATCATCTTCGGCATCGAAATTACCGTGAGAGCAGTTCTACTCTATGGCTTTTAAACTTGATCCCCTCGATCCTAAGACCTCAGACGTCCTCAGATATTTGATCTTCGATGACTTCGTAGTATGGTACGTGCTAACTGTTCTTGAACAAAACATGCATGCTGTTTCACTTTGTTGACCAATCAGTCCGTAATCACGTAGCAAAATCTCCCATCCTAGTTATGTATCTTTTTTCATGAAGGAAACTACTCACTAGGTTGCTGAAACTCTTCGACCAGTTCACGACCGGTTTCGCCCTTCCACTTCGGGCTCATCAGGTAGGCGCAGTTCCCGAGTTTCCGTCAAACTTATGATCTACTTGAACCCAAATTGGACTGCTTTCGAGAAATACACCCATTTGCAAATCAATTTGGTTTTTACGAGAGACTCAACTGAATCTCTCGTTTATGATATTCTACAACTGAATGTGCTGCACACAGGCCGCCTCATGTTTCAGTTGGCACGATCGTGAAATCACTATGACGAATTGGAAATTTGAATTCTTATTGAAATGCATTCAATGTAGAAGTGGGTCGCGTAAGAGGTTCAGTGTAAGCTAGCCCCCACGAACGGAGAATTTTATGTCGCATTCGACAATCGACGCAAATGTACTTTCCATTAAAGTATGTACTCAGAACAAGTGAGTAGAATCTGTTGTCATCTAACAGTCCACAAATGAATATTTAAATACTTTGATGAACTTGTGTCCTTCTTGAAGCAGTTATAATCAACTGTTTTCAAAGAGGTGAGATGGTGTTCCACAGCTTGTGTAGGTTTACGGAAATCGTTTGGATCTATGCACAGACCATCCATCTATACCTGATGTTTTAATGTCAGCACGCTCACTGAAAGACCACTTTGTCTGACCTGTTAAACTTTGCTTCCTCGGGGGCTTGGCGTGTTGTCCGACCCATCAAGACGGGAAAACGACGGGAGGTGAAAAAGGGGAATTACCTTTCGCTACACCGATCCCAAAGTGAGATGAGACTGATTTACAGCTGGCGACGAGAGCTTGCACTGGCACATTAAACAGACTAAACATAAAATGTTTTATGATGGAGCTTGGCGTCAGAGTAGGTGACAGGCACAAGCTAATTTACGACCATTTAGGGTCTAGCAAATGGCCTTGTGAGTAGTACCATTGTGAATGTTGGTCAATTAACCTGGACAGCAGGAAACCCGCTGTGCCCGATTCGACTACGTTTAAAAGTTGGAATCCAGGACAATGGATGAAGTACGGTGGTACTCTGTTTGAAGTTCCTGGTAGGTGATAATGGACGTAGATGTGGCTTCATGTACTGACATGTAAATAGTAGCCATAAAATGAGAGAGAGGGGGAGTACAACCATCTCACTTACACAGTGTTCCTCCGTCGTTTGAACCACCCCTTCATTATAAACCATATCGTAGAGTGAAAGTGGCAGCTTGATTACACCTGATAAACTGGCTGGTTTTCAACTAATCGTCCTTACTGTCCAATTTTTCCACTTTAAACCTATTTCCACAGTATTAGGAAGGTCAGATTCCCGGAACCTACTGCTCCACTAAAATCTCAGCTGGAAAGCCGACAAGCATCCAGGCCAGTCAATCATTCAATCAATTCAGCAAAACCTGATGAATGTTTATGCACGCCACAGAAGCACGACCGAATGTGATCAGCGTTCAGGCATTGCATAGAGGCATGATCGGTGTTGATGGGTGTTCACTAACGCCTGGATCAATGTCAGAAAGTCCCCTTTAAATAGCATGGGGCCGTTGTAACTTTTGCTCTCGCACTCGCTTGTTCGGAATACAGCGGTTGTGTTCCCTTCTGTGAGTCTTTTTCTCCGACACTAGGCACTGGAGTGGGCTAGCAGCAGATACCACAGGTCGGCGGATCAGCAGATATAACACACAGGTTCTCTGATGACTTGCCATCTTGTAGATGAAAATCAATGCTGCTTTTGAGGTGCTGTGTTACAAAGAATCTCGTCTAAAACGTTCCGTATCCACTGAATAATGTCCAACTGTCACATCAAGACACTACTAATACTCTCCCACTGGGAAATCGACTTCACATTGAGTGCGAAACAGTCGCAACTATGTTTCTATCTCACCCAGACAGGTAGGTGGGAGGAAATTCATGCAAAGGACCTGACCCAAAACGATTTCGAGGGGGGCGAGTGGTAAGCGACAAGCTGAAAAATGAAAAACCGTTCACACTTTGGGTACCGGAAGTAGATGACAGGGCAACTGCGAATATATAGGTGAGTTCCAAAGTGGGGATGAATTACTTTACCAGACTGGTTGAATAATCAAGAGTTTAATGGGGGGAGAACTGACTTTCTACGGTCCCCATTTGGAAGAGGCAAAGTTACGCTAACATGAGGGCTCGTGGTGGTGAATCCTTTAGGGCGAGGATGGCGTTCCTCTTGGAAAGAATTATTGAGCTTACAATTTTAGCATTGGACCTGATGGTCTTGGGTGCTGACTCACATGGGCAGATTGTCGTCTTCCGTCCAAACTATACTGCATAAAACCTGTCTGGATCCAAGTTCTTAGATCAAACGTCAGATAGTTGGGACCGGCAAGCACGCGGTGCGGACTTGAAAGCCTTCGAAAGCTTTGGGATGGTTGTAAAAATTGATTCCAGACCGCCGATCGATGGAGATGATCAGCTTTCACGGGCCCCGTGACAACTGCCGCAGTCCTCATCAGAGGCAGCCATACCCTACCACCAGCTCATGCATACCTATGTCAATCTTAGTCATGCCTAATGACTCAGCGAAACGCGCTTTTGTTTTCCTAACGAAGATCGATGTGCGTACAACATGATTTAGTTCCTCCATACACTATGCATCGTGTTCTTGATTTTCTTGACAAGGAACTTCTACATTGGATCGGCTGAGGCAGGATCATATACTGGTCACTAGGTTTGCCTGACCTTGGTCGATCTAAACGTCACTGATTGGGTTACATTGTGTGTGTGGCCAGATAACCGAACTTCAGGCAGATGAAGAAACTCGTCATCAATGAGATGAACACTAACTTTTAATGAACATCCCAAGCAACGTTAACAAAAAAAGTCTGATTCAAATGGAAGGTGAATTGAAAATATAACACCAACAGGAACACAAATACAGAGGCGAGAGAATCTCTGAATAGGTTTAACGCAAACCTATGCACATTTGCAATGAATTCCATTCATGTACAGACAAACCGCGTCTGCGCAGCTTCCTCTAATATAGCGCACCATTGTATTCACCTGCGGCTAACCCAACAGTGCTTACAGTTTAGCTATCGGTACGCAGGTGCGCAAGAAAATGAGCAGCGTGATTTCAGACATGCGATGATCAAAGCAGTGCGTCAGCAAATTGACCATACAGTGACCACCTGAAGGTCTGTTCTTCGGTGCTATCCGGTCCTATCCAAACAACTCCCTACTTGCTGCCGCACAAACTAATCGAATTCAATCGGTCACATCATTTTGTCGTGGGATAAGGTCTGTGTGGAAACAAGCTTTCACGGCTGCACGCTCCTGTCAATGTGTTCAGGAAAACGGGTGTCGGTCCCTGGTGAGAGCTTCTATCTCAAGGCACGTTAACAGGGGTCGATCAGGCGGCACTTGATGCAATGAAAGCTCCGATGTAGGATGTCCCCTGGTGAAAGTTAATGAAACCTGCATACATTGCCAACATTGGCAGCTGAAGCCTATGGCTAATCCCCAACTCGCTTCTCCCTAACTTCCAATGCCGCCAAAAAACCGATGCAAACAAGTAAAACGTGATAATGTGTTTCTGTTTTTTTGTGTCATCAATACCAGAAGGCCTTTTGCAAAGTCGTCTCCCTCAGAACAGACCACGTACCTCTGGAATCAGTGGTTGTTAGAGGGCATCACTGTTTATGTTATTCCTTTCAACAGTCACGTACCCCACAAAAAAGACAATTGCTCGAAAGACTCACGCTTGATCATTCCCTTTGGAAAGTAAACTTAGAGGAGGCAAGTGCCATAGCAATGCCAACGAAGCATGACAACAAAGGGTTCCAAGCACAGAAATTTTGGGATAGTTGACATTCACTACAAATCAAAAGTTGTACATGTGTCCTTGGAAGTTGATTCACGTGGTTATACGCAAACACACGGTGAAGTGGTAAAACTACCCCATCTTGCTCACGACAGGACTTCTTCTTTCTTATGCATCCAAAAGCTGACTAGGGAGTGTACTGAATTCATGATCAGAGGCTGTACTGACCATTCTGGCCAAAGCATATTTGTAGAAATCTTACCTGCCTTCTATTCCTCTGTTCTACATCAAACCATTACGATACCAACAACGATCAGCCGCGATGCACCTGAACAATCTACTCTAGTCATCTGTCTGTTACTGGGATTGACAACTATCTCCGGAGTGTTATTTGAGCCGCTTTCTTTATTTCGAAAAAAAGATGGCCATGGACCACCACTAGTTACCCTTCTGGACATCGATTAGCGTGGGAATCACGTGACATCTAGACACCAGATTTTAATGGGTTGAAAATATACGGGTCTCGTGTGAAATAGTACTCACACTTCACACCATATGCATGTCGGCTGGTTCCTAGTCGATTTGGTTCACTCCGGAGGGGTGAGGGCTAAAACAATCGAAAGGAAAAAAACGATTGTGTTTCGGAACGTGAACGTTCATAAAAACCATTGGTTTACTACTGTGAATTATTGAAAGAGTGAGAATATTTCCGGCCACCTTAGTGGTTGTCCTATACATGTATTCGGGATAATGAGTAGAACTCGATCGGCTGAATGACACCTGGTCACCTAAATAAAATTTCGACGGCATATTCACTGGTCTTTCTGACCGTAACGCACTAACGAAGTCGTTGAAAATTCCTAGGTAGCCCACACCGTTTTCGCCGTTCCATTTAGGGCTCATCAGGTAAACCCATATTTTACGAAATTCCCCAATTACACTGGTTTGAAGAGGCTTGAACGGGAGACCCAGCTGAATCCTAGCCGAATTTCTGGTTTATGATATTGTTCACCTGAATGTGCCGCACAAAAACCGCCCCATATTTCAGTTTGGACGATGTTCGAAGTATCGCAGTACCTTGCCTAGAGGGAACATGTTTACACAAATTCCTCACCCTCCCGAAGATCAGATAAGATTCAGTCGTCAGTACAGAACACAAATCAACCACTCCGGTCAGCTGCTCGAGCTGAAGTTCATTTCGTCTTCATATTGTATCAGAAATGATGAAAGAGGCTGTTGTGTACGTTTCGATCAAATGGGTTGTTAGATGTGACAGTAAAGGATACACTATCTTTTCCAAGCAAAAACTTTTCGAATGTGAGTGGGCAAAACCCACGCTCTCTACCACCAAACACATTAGAAAATAGTTAATTGGCTTCCGTCTCCCAAAACACGCATTGTTGTACCCATTTCATGTAACCCTTGGCACCAAGGTTACGAACGCCTCCCCTCCCCCCAATACCACTCACATTTAAGATCACCACTCACGAATGTTCGTTCTACACAATCACTGACAAGGAGTTTACTCGAAAATCGTGAGAGGTCTTCAAACATCCGCGGTAATGCGGGTTTGTCTAGACGAACAACAGGGAAGTCTTATTTGTTTAAGAACCAAGTGCACGGATGGATTGTTATCTAAGTATGTCTGGAAAATGGATGTCGCTCCGGGCTAGGGGATGATTTTACAGCGCGTCCCACCCCCCTGCACAAATGGCAACAAATCGTTTCCCCAGTGAGAAAAAAATGACGTCCGGCCACCCCAACCTGTCGTTGGAATTCGAATGCGGGTTGTGTGCGT
The DNA here is from genome assembly GCF_000715545.1 of Opisthorchis viverrini. Taxonomy (NCBI): domain Eukaryota; kingdom Metazoa; phylum Platyhelminthes; class Trematoda; order Opisthorchiida; family Opisthorchiidae; genus Opisthorchis; species Opisthorchis viverrini. The sequence goes on along the minus strand of NW_008751699.1, from coordinate 849,297 downwards.
TAATTGTGCAAATAAATGGAGATAAATCAAGCGAATTAAGTGCGAGGCATGTCAAATATTCAACAGTTCGAGCAGGTATTGTTTTGGTGGCGGTGCTAAGAAATCCAGTCTCAGTAGGACAGACTAATCCCAGCTGAGGTTACTCCTGTGGGGAGGCCACAAGAACGTTCCTTGTCATTTAGTATGAGGTCCACTACAAGGAGAGACTACAATTCACCTTCCTTTCAGTGTCCTTTTGGGAACGACGGGTACTGCAATCGGTGTTTACATGAGTGACAGCTAGATGGATAGATGGTTTACGTATAACAACTCATAACTATCACTCATCCGATCCAGTTCAAGTATCCACTGTTAATGATCAGTTTTGTATGTTGGTTTTGGATTCGTTACCTCTTCGAAAGTGTGGTTCCTGATTTCTCAGTCAAGTTGTGCTCAACATACTGTTGACGAGCTTTCTCAACACAAAGTAGCCCCCAAACGGGGGCCGGCTCATCGATGATTTTTCCATTGTACAACCCAATCAGAGAACCAGTCACAAAGAAGAGCAGAGACTTGGTCGGTCTCCCCAAATAACCAATGTACCGTATGAGTGAAAACGCCAAACCTTTCCCAGTTATTACTAAGATGTCCATATGGCTTGGCCCACAGATATTTTGGCCCCGAACGCTTCGGACGCGAAAGTGTACAGTAAATTACTACCTCACATACTGACGTTCCGGTCTCGGATATATTCTTGTGTGCTACAGTCATAATGAAACTTGCTCCATCACGCAAGTTGTACCAAAACTTTAAGATGCATGATATAAATAATGTACAACTGGTGCACTTGCATTCTTGATCACAAGCGAACAAACATCGCTCACGAATCCCTAAAGTTCAAAGCAGCTCTTCTCTCATCACGCCACGTATATCAGGGTCTTGAAATGTTAGATAAATACAGAAGGGCCAACAAGCAATAAACTTGAATGTACGAGGCTTTATAAAGGGAGGGTCAAAAGTCCAATGATGGCTGTTTTCTGCAGATAGTCGTCAAAACGGAGATAATGTTTGTCGATCGACATGTGATCGATAGATATCGATCGATTCGCGGACCGTTTGAACTGGAAAGCCAAGTTTGACAGGAATTAGGGGGTGATTCTTATAAGCTATGAAAGGAGAAGGTCAAACTTGATGAAGAATATAATACAAAGAAGTTAGCATTGTCGTTCCTTTGCCACAATTACCGATCAAAACAAACGGTGAAATCGAATGATGGCCTTGGTTGTTGGATTAATCCAAATAGATGAATTGAAGACGACCTTAGTATTCACGTAAATATTTGCAAGCTCTGAGCATGCCTGGTTTTTCAACCTAGCTAATTTGAAGTGGCTGTTCTTAGTCTTGCAATTAACCGACAATAACGTCCGATCTAACGAATGACTGTATCTTCCATTTACGTTAGATTCCTTCCCTCAACGAGAGACCACCATTAAACACCGGCTTTCAGGATGCGTAGTTTGGAGTCTTTGGAATAGCTTCTAACTACTCTGTGTGGTCCCCTGGTAGTGAGGATCCAAAAGGCCGAAGGTGGAATTTCCGAAACCGAAAACTCTGGAACTCATCATCATCGTTTCTTTTGCTATATCAGAATAAATCTTTGTGATAAATGACTTATTTTACCAGTTCCTACTCTGTCAGTTTGGAATACATCTCTGTGATGAACTCACTTCTGTAGCTCACTTTCCAGTTTAGCTAGATGAAACAGCATTCATCCGTTTGGATTGCACTCAGTAACAAGTGGAAAGGAACTTCATAGGGGTTCACAAAGCTGCACCCATCTGTGATAGTCACGAACGTACAAACTTATTGAGTATCTGGGGCTTTCAATTCAGACTTACCGAAATAGTTAATTGCAAACTGATGTGGGTTGTTTAACAGGACCTGAAACAAGCGACTCTTGTTGTCACCATGCCGAATTCGTGTGATGTCCCCTCCCCGTGCCCTCGTCAGGGAGATATTTCGCTATCATCCCAAGGCTGGCTCTCGGAGAACGAGTACTATGGATGATACACAGCTGGAGGCAAACAAGACAGAAAGAGTATACCTGGAGGCCCTTCATTACACAGGTTTGACAGCATATTTGTGGGGGGAAACCTACGCCTCGAATAGTTAGTTATGTGCATGCATCGGACATGTGTACTCTTCAATTGCTTCAGAAAACGCAACCAACAGGTTGTTAGGCTGTCCATCAAGCACACACGTGGGTAATTTGGACAGGAGGGAGTGCTGGTATAGCTAGGTGTCGGAGTAAAAGTCAGGTGTGGCTTGGAGGGGCGTCACTAAAATTTTCTTCTAATTTCCGCGAAAGTTAGGCTGACAGAGCCAAGCCTGAATTAGTCGGTCACAGCATCAGGCGTTACCAGGCGCCCGCATCCATCACACTGAGCCTATATGTCCGCTACGCTTGGCTGGTTTTCGTGCCACCTGAACACATGCGAGTTTGGGAAAACCGTAATAATAAAGACCAAACCTAAACAGTTATTTTAGACACAGCAAACATGTTGGACAAATTATGTAGCACACCAAACCCAAACAAATTGAATAGATACGGCGGTGGACCATCACACGCATGAACTTTCTCGACAATGTTGTACAACAGGAGCAACTGTTGCATGCTGAAAGTTACTGGGATCAAAACCCCACTTGGATCCGCCTCGGAGACTACGTTTTTTTCTAATTTCAAAGAAGTTGAGGATAGCAGACAAAGAAGGGTTACAAGCGTCCGTTCCTCACCTTTAGGACAAAAAGTCAGAATATTGACATGAACTATCTTAGTCTTGAGTTGTAACTTTCTAAACTCATTCAGCGAACATCACTTTTTTCAACCTAGTGAAGGTCAGCAAATAGACAAGAACGCGTTATTATTGACCCGATTGCCTGTCAGTTGACGCAAACGTCTGACAAACTCGCAGCAATAAAATTGAAAATGAAAAGAAGTGGACCTTCAACAACGAGATTAATTTCGGACGTCCAAAGTCAGCGTGGAGTTCCCCCCTCAGATTCGCCGCACTTGTATCTCTGGGCGGTCATCTACATCCATGAGGTATAATAATAAAACGATAATACTAATAATCGTTCATTTGTAACATCTTTCGATGAATAGATGTCAAGCCACTTGAAGGGAGCACGAGGGCTAAGATACCGTCAAGTTGCCCAAATCTATACAGGAGCAGTAAAGATTCGGGAGACTGGGTTCGAACCCCAGCCATTCTGGTCCGTAAGGTAACCCCTTAACTACTGATCTATCTCACAGTGAGTTAGTGCACTGGACGACTGTAGCGTTTTGCTTGCACATCTGTTTGTCCGTGAGTCACATCCCTGACGTGATTGCTTGAATATCACTCAAGCAGGCGTTTTCCCTTGACGTGGACTATTTCATTCAGATATTCTCTAGGTTCCAGTGGCCTCAACCACGTGAGATTTCGAAAATATTTTCTCACATGTGGCAGCGGTTGAGACAGGAACAGAAGACGACTGCGCTATACAGAAACGGTCGGCTTGTGACCCTCCGGCTAAATATCTCGTACATCTTCCACCATGGCGAGGTAAACACAGTCACGTGTGCATGTTGGCAAGCTGTTGACATGTGAGAACCTGCTTAGCCCTTTGTTCGTCGTGGTTGATACACCCTGGTCTGAGCAACAATGTTTTGGGCTCAGAAAACAAGGCGAAAGCGGTGCCAAAACCGCAGGGTAACATAAAAATTCCGGTCGGGTATGAGAACCTTGCGATGCATGGAAAGAATCATGTTGTGGAAGCCCTCACTTGTTGATACGTCGCTCATTGCCGTTAAGGGTGAGACAAAGAGACTGATAGAAAAGTTGTTTGTTCTGTCAGCGGTCAGCTTGGCACGTATGCCCGGCTAGTGAGGAATGTCCGGAAAAATTAAGGTCACCTTCCTTGTGTGGTCCAAGCGTAGGTGGGACCTCATACATGTGACTGATAGAAAGCCACAGATCAATACTTGGTAGATGTAACAGGTTTCCATTTGGTACTCCATTGCGATGGTACTTAGTTCGTCTGAGAAACATGGGATAAAAATTCGTTCTAAGCGTACTGTGGGACCTTTTCTCACCCAATGTATCATCTTTCGCATCCATGACTAACACAATAACGTGGATCGCTGCGAAACATCTAGTTTAATGACTCCCGAACCACTTCGAACCGTCCTCTCCCCTGCTGCTGACCATAACATACAAACTAGGAGAACTAATTTTCGAGAAATACACTCATTTGCAAATCAATTTGGTTTTCACGGGAGACTCAATTGAATCTCTCGTTTATGATGTCCTCCAACTGAATGAAGAGTTTTAAGCAACCTTGTGAGTAGTTTCCTTTATAGGAGAACTACTATTATAGATTAAAGAGGACCGATATACTGCCAGAAGGACAATTCGCAATAATACGCGCATGACAACCGTTCTGATTTTGAAATGTATGCATGCCATTTGGAAATGCCATTGTTTTCTGGCCAATCCAGTGACTCAAGAACGAGTTCAGCACAGAATACGGCATTTCACTTTTTGCCTGCGGATGACTGCATTTTTACCGCTGTAACCGATTGAGAACTGAACTTGTAAAAATGCGTGGCTACGAACAGAGTTTACTCTAAAATGGCGAGTTCATATAGTAGGCCGTTTTTGTCGAAGGAAATGATTTAGCATCCAGGACCGGTGTACCATCCGGTTACGGTAGCGGCAATATCCAAACCGGTGTACAGTTCAGTTGGCTGTTGGGGCCACCTGGCCCCGTTGTCTGTAATTTACAGGTAGGGTCATGATCACCGAGGATGCTTCTTGGAGTAGGAATGGGGTCAGACACTTTACTGCATAGTGAATTCCACAAATAGTCCAGCGATCGCCACCGGACATTTCAGCTAGTACGCACAGTATGCACTGATGCAGTAGTGGAAAACCACATTTATCTCCATGGCAGGCGTCCGATGTTCAAATTCCAACATGGCCAAGGAACTGTACTGCTGGAAGCGAAACTCGGGTACGATGATTCTCCTGTTTAAACTAATTGTGGCGAGACAGGAAGAGGACTGATATGGTTTCAAAGGAAGTGGGTGTCAACGGCACTCAGCCAACCGTATCGTGCTTGTGAGCACATCACTCGCGTTCGGATGTCGTTAGTCTTGACCGTGCGTGAGTACTGTTCTCGAAAATATGAAACCTACTCTGCGCACAATGAGGAAATTTGTGCGCTGATTAGTCGAAATAGTTCGAACTTTTCCTTCCGGTTAGCAAATTCGGTTCGATTGTTGCTACGTCAACCTGATAATCCACTGCAATGGCTTCTTCGTCGGGGAGGGGGAGATGCATGACATTTTGATTAGGCCGACTGAAGCTGACACAAAAATTCTCAGGAAACATAACAATGTTAGTTAGAGACAGCGTAAAAAAATGACCACATTTTCGGCTAACCTTACAATGAAATGAGATAGGTTCGGCGTGTCACAGTCTCTCTCTCCTATCATCAATCTCATCTTAATCGTTTGTCCGAGGACCCCCTGTCTTTTGTAAAACAAGCTGAACACGATTCGGGGAAGTGACAGTTCCGGAAATGAGGCGTAATCCATTATAGGACATGGCCTACATAGATCAGTGGTACCACCTACGCATCAGTGATTCCCATCAGGTGTCAATCGCTTTTAGTTTATCGTGCTCAGCAGGTTTGATGCTATCTGCATTCAAGCAGAAAGGCTAGCTTTACGTCCTCCCACGAGGTCCATTTTCCTTTGTCCTCACAGATACGGATTTCTTACCTGATAATCAAATCCTTGAAAAACCAAGTTATCTCCCCAGATGAAAAGTACAAATCGGATCAATGGTGTTCAATTCAGCTTTCGTTCTACGCCAATTTGCCACCAAAAATTTACAGTTTAGAGTTTGTTTGCTTACAGAGGATCCGTTGAATGGGATGGAAAGCAATCGCTGTTCCAATGGGAGGAGTGGTGTTTAGGAGAAAGAATTACCTGTGACTAGCGTTCACAGAATCACCAGTTTGATTTCCACTAGGGACTCAACGGAATCTCTCGTTCACGATATTCTTCAACTGAATGCATTGCACAAAAGCCGCCTCATTTTTTACGACACTGGAGATATTGCAGTATATCTTCATAGAGAAAACTAGTCACAAGGTTACTAAAAACGCCCCAACACCCCCTTTCTTGGGGCTCATCAGGTAGGTGCAGTTTCCGAGTTTCCGTTAACCTCATGTTCTACTTGAACTCAAAGTAGGCAGATTTCGATTATGAACCCAAAGAAGGGTAAAACGGGTCGTGGGCTGTCGAGAGGTTTTCAGCAACCTTGTGAGTAGCTTCCTTCTTGAAAAGATGCTGCGATATCTCGAATGTCGTACCAACTAAAACATGAAGCAGCCTTTGTGCGGAACATTCAGTTGGAGAACATCATAAACGAGATATTCAATTAAGTCTTCCGTCCAAACCAAATTGATATGCAAATGAGTGTGTTTGTCAAAGTACTTTATATTTGTAGGATACTTCCTTCCGGATAACTCAAGGGAGGGAGGGATGGTTTCGATAGTAATCACTTTTTACACTGTGAATACAAAGGGTAAGGGAACTCCAGCTCAAAAATGTCGTGAGGAAGCAGCGCAACTCCCCTCCAATGAAAGGAAACAATGTCTCCATGCCATAACTCGCAGGAAGAACGCGGTGAACACTGGGTTAGCAGCATGACCATTACAGGGTAGCTGATTATTACTCCGGCTAGAAGACAGAGTTTATATTGATGGTATTCGAGGTTNCCGTTTAGGGCAAGATGAGTCAGTGGTTAGGGCGCAAATGTACTGATTGGAAAGTCCGTCGTTCGAACCCGACCTCTGCCTCCCAACTTCCCCTGTCTAGGCTTGAGCAACCTGCAGTATCCCAGTCCTCGTACTTCTTTTGGGTGGCATGGCAGCTAGGCACCGGAAGGATGTTACAGCTGACTGATTATGATTGTCTTTTCATCTTAAGGTGATAATGGTGTTCGACAGCTGCTGATGAGAACAAACGTATCTCAAACTATGGGCACATACAGAGTACAGTGGTGATAGCTCAGGAGGCTGATCCTGCCGCGGCATACCTGTGTACACTAAGCCCATGTCGCCGTGGTTTTACCGCCAGAATTGAGATCGCTGACACGATGGAGACCAGTAGATGAAGGAGCAGAGTGTTCGTCGCAAGAGTTAAACCTGATATTCAGTTACAATCTCTCACAGGATCATTGCTGGCTTTCTTCATCTGAATCTACATTGGCGACTCCAGTCGAGGCTGACGAGCGTTATCTCAGTTAAAGATCCAAACAATACGCTCGATTCGACAAGTACACCCATCCGTATACAGATTTGGTTTTTGTAGCTGCAAACTGAGTTCAGGTGGAACATAACATTGGCGGAAATTCGGGGACTGCGCTTACCTGATGAGCATCAAGAAGGGCAAAACAGGTCGTGGGTTGTCGAGGAGACCTAAGCAACCCTATGAGTAGTTTTCTTCACAAAAATATGTGGGACGATAGATTACCTTGGTCCGCAGGTTTCTTAATTTACGCCAAATTTTAAGGCGCACTTAATCGTTTGTCAGCTGTCACCGCTTATCTCACGTTGAGATCAAGGATGAGCAGCTTTATGGTTTCATTAGTTCACACCTCTACTACAGAGAGACGGAATTCGATCTGTCGATCCACAAAGCACAAATGTAACCAGGCTGTGATACGCATTCCACGTGCTTAAGTCCGCATACCAACGATCTAGTTATCAGTTTTAAAACATGACTCAACACTTTTCCCTTGGATTATGGCCATCGGCTATTCAGAGAGGGATTCGGGTTTTGTACTTTTAAACCAATACTAACCAACAGGATGACTATTTGAAATGTTAGGTGCTAACATGCGTGCTGACCTTTTGCTGTGAACATTGGTCAGTGTACATAACACCTCCAATACACTTTAAGATGTGCGTGACTTTCGGTGAATCTAGCAGACCAGGTTCCTTTTTGTCCGGACTGCAGCAGACATGTTGGTTATGACAGCTACAGCTTTGTCTGGTGAGACAGAATGCTGAATTTTGGTCGTTTACTGGGCCCAAAGTGTTTAAACCTAGTGTTGTGCTATTTACTGTCGGGTTTTAAAAGAACCGCTGGACCAGACCGGTCAACCCTCTGTAATATGAGCGACAAAGATCATTGGGAAGAACCCGCCTTGGTGACCTAGTCCTGCAGATTCTACTTCAGACATTTACGAAGCATACAGCACTCAAACTGTCCAGCAAAATCCGCGCAGTTTGGGTCTCGCCAGTTTACAACGTCATAAAACGCAGAGCGAACAGACTAAGGAGGCGGGGGTATGACTTAGGAAGTGGCTCATAACATCTGATCCCTTACATTCGGTAATTCTGAATCTACGGGAATTTCTCAGGGAGAACAGTTGCCCATATAATGAGCGAAAAGGTCAGGTCAGGAATGGACCCCAACCACTAATTCCAAGACCTACCGAATTCAGTTCATCCGTCTAATAACTAAGAGTAGACCTCTTCAAGTGTATGGGCGATATCACTGTCCGGCCAAACATGGAAGTCACGAGGGGTCTCAATGGTGGCCTTGGTAGAATCACCTGTCAATCCAATGGACAGAGATGTGGCGAATCACGCATCCATTATAAAGGAGGAATAAGTGTGACGAACTGCAAGCATTCCGAGCAGCTGAGCTTCTGAAGAGCACTTCTCCCATAAAAGGGAATCCGCTGACCTTACCACCCGACGTAGTATATATGCCTCTACCTCTGGGTTTCAGATCTACCAAGTCCCCTTACACTATCTAGCAATGTCCTCAGAACGTTGTTTGTGAGATTAAGTACTTTTAATGTCCATCTTTGGCGTTTGAACGAGTCTACGTGAGGCAAAGTGCTTAGCCCTGAGGATGAGTCCTAGCGCAGAATTCGAAGCGAAAGATAGTAGCATTCTTATGGAAAATGACAGATAGAGGGATTTCAGATGTCTTTGCAACCAGGCAAAACTTCCAAAAGCCTCAGACAGCTTGTCCTGTGCTAATGGAGATGTCTGTCAACAAAAAACAACTCCAGGTTCAGGAAAGTGGATTACTTGGTGCATTCGGTTCCCCTTAGAGCAGATGCAAGAAAAAAGATAAGCGGGTGGTCCATATGGTGGTTGATGAATAGATAAACTAAATAATGAACAGACTTACTGAAAGCCATCCAGTGCCAAAGAATCCACATCAGAAAGGTCGCACATTTTGGTAGGCAGTGCTTACTATGGGTGCACACAACTCATTCTAGAAAGACACAATCATAATGAACAGACTTACTGAAAGCCATCCAGTGCCAAAGAATCCACATCAGAAAGGTCGCACTTTTTGGGAGGCAGTGCTTACTATGGATGCACACAGCTCATTCTAGAAAGACACAATCATTCAGCTGTAACATATCTTCGTTGCCTACCTGACATGCCACCCGAAGAAAGCACGAGGGCTGGGACAATGCTAGGCTACTCAGTCCCAGACAAGAGCAGTCCACACGCCGTGGTTAGGCTAGAATCACGAAACTTCCGGCCAGTAAGTGTACAACCCAACCACTCACCCGCCTCTGGGTCCAGGGACACGAGATCACAACCTCTGAATAACACCAAAACCACTGAAAAAGACGTAAGAATTTGCTTTTGGGAATCAGTTTTACGCCGAAAATGAGAACGGGCAAATATTACAATACTGATATTACTGGTATCATATTCAATCTATCAAATTCTCTGAACCATAGATATTTATGGTGAAATCAGACACCGAACTATGTTTGCACATAGGTAACTTCTGTTGGTAAGAACAGATAAACCAAAGCATTCGACGGACAAGCCTTACCCCTTAGTGAGTCTTCCTCCATTTGGAGGTTCGAACTTCAGATGTTTTTAGTTGGAGGTTTCTGTCTGCAGCTGCATTCCGGTTAAGGCAAACCATGAAGCAACACAAATCGCGAAAAGACCAATCAAATTAGGTGTCAGGTGACCCCAAGCCACCGCTCAAATAAGGAATATTAACTACTCTTTGGAATGTATATAGGAGTAACCAAATATGGAGACATCACCTAACCAACCGCGCATTGATGGCGTCCATTCGCATTGTGATTAAACATTTGCAACTATCTTGCAAAACTCTGCGAACAGACCTAATGTCATCTGATCAGTAGCCATCCAGGTTAACAAATTTCGAGCAAAAAACACCACATCTGTAAACGTATCCCTCATCGGAACGTGTAATTTAATGCGAGAGAAGTTGGATGAACTCCAAACAACTGAGTTCACCAAGTTGCTCGGTTTTATGTATATCGTGGTCGCTTCGCTACAAAGTCGAGGCTCCAAGAGCTGTGGGGATAAAATGTGTCCCAGACGATTCAAAGGGTTCAGTAAAGCACTAGATAGCGTGATGACCAGCCACGCCAATGCGAAAAACACCCAAATTCGAGCTTACTGCATTTAACCGAACATACAGAGGAGTCTGAATGGCACACACACATTCAGAGAGACTTATTCGCTACATAATGGCCCAGCTTCGAAAGAGCTTATTCCTCTCCGTCTCCTCTGTACCCTACAACAGCCATGACTGACGGAGGTGTGTCACTGTTGAATGGACCAGTTTCGAGGGTGTTTTGATGAGTATACCGTGATTTATATTCAACCTTCTTACTGTGTATGCCTTTAAAAGTACACTAACTGCGAACTATAAAACGGCACACGACCACAAGGGCTAAAGAATTGGGGTAATGGAGGGGTGTATGACAGATTCTTTATGAAGTGCTTTAATTGCAACCTTTCTTCCCACGTGTAATTAAGGGGCACTCATCGTAGCGAGAGGGGCTGAGTTAAACTCAAAAGAGAGCAAGTTGTTGTACTATTATGCAGAAACGCCAGTCACGCCTCTCTGGTAAAGGTTATATTTTGTCATATAATTTACGTAGACAATTTTCAATTAGGTTCCTTCGTTTGCCGTTGTTCAATCGCATGTATGTCCAACTAGTGTGTAGCCACACTTATCCGGCAATATTCATTGAATGCTTTACACGCATCATCAGCACCAATCAGCAGTAATTTCACAAACTAGCAGCAGACAAGATTCTTCTTTAAAGAGACCACTTTGGAAGCCCACTTTTTTCCTACTTTAATCTGTGTTCCACAAAACCAATCCCTGAAATCTGAGATGATGCTTTGGCTACCGTTATGGAAGATTTTCTCCCAACGACGAAAATGCCCCTCGCCAGCTGTCCCTTACTCTAAACTTCTGATTGAATTCAACCAGACTTGGCTTACAGTTCGGCAACAACACAGAATCTTTTGCGGAAGTGTATGCCGGCGCTACAATGCAGATCGAAGGTGGCTGAAGTAGGAACAGGGAAGAAGAAACTTACTACAACCTGACTTTTATCGGGATCGTGATGAATACCGTTGTCTCAGTTGATGTTGCATTCGGAAACACCCTTTTTATCACTGGCTGAATAATCAATTGTTTGCATACGATCTAGATGTGGGGACCCAATAACCATGCAATAGGTTTAGCACGTTAAACCGGTATGATTCGGTCATCAGTCTGTGAGAAGACTGAAAATCCGGAGAACTCACTCAAGATGTAGACACAAACTTACGTCACGTACTTACGAAAAGCATTTAAAACGTCCCAATTAATTTCGGAAACCTGGGTGCTGTTCGGTGTCTTCCGAAACCATGTCTGCTCCAATCACACTGCTATGTTTGCGGTCGAAAAGTTCGTGCATTACGTCATTGTGAGTGATATCTGTTGCAGTTCCATCCACACATGCCAAAATTCCCCTAGAGAATACAGCATGTTGCCTGAAAAAGCAGCTCTGTGTGTGCCGGATCCCAACTTTCTATGTACATGTGTGACAGTTCAATCATTTGTCCATATAGAGATTACCGATAATTAAACCATCTGTTGACTTTCCTTTATTGAATGAGTGAATGATAGGACCTTGTATTTAAGTTCTTGATTTCTTTTAAAACAGTTCACTTTATCCTTGTTGGGAATTATCGAACGAGCCTTCATACTTGCTACATGCACAGGACCTTGGCGATGACCTAAATGCCCCGAAGAACTGAAGAGCAATAGGTCTTCTCAAATGTGAGAGGCAAGTTCCAGTAGGCAGCGACAAGCTGTCAAGCCATATTTCGCCTCACTGTTGGACAAGCGCAGTGGCGACGAAGTATGAGTGTGTCCCTAAAACGTCCAGCTGTAATACCCTTTCGGCGCATAGCTAGCTGCCATGCCACCCGAAGGAAGCTCAAGGTTGGGATACTGGCAAGTCACCTAAACCTAGACAGGGACAGCTGAGAGGACCATGAAACTTCTGGTCAGTAAGTTTGCGATTTAACCACCTCCAATCACGTTACTTTCAAACTGCAATGAAAGCAATCCGAGTCGAGCAATGTGCCCCAATCACAGCCTATAGCAGCTCCAATGTTGAACATTTGCAAAGGAGTTTGTTGCAGCTGATGGTGAGCTATGTAAGTCGACTAGCGACTGGTACCGCAGCCGAAACTCATGTGAACATAATTGCTAATTTGTCGGTTCCTTTGTTGTTGACAGAAGACTGACTTGAACTTCAACTGCGTACAGCTTGCCTGGACCACCCTGGTAACAATCAGTAAGAGATCGAATTATTTTCTTTTCATATGATCCTAATTAACACACACACACACACATCCAAATGAATGGTCACGTTCGAAAAAAGATTGGCGCAATACACCCGTTTGCAAACTAAGTTGATTTTAACGGGAAATTCAACTGAATCCCAGCTGAGTCTCCCGTTTATGATATTCTTCAACTGGATGCGCTCCACTGGGTCAGATATTCAAAGCATTGTAGTACACTTTCCTGACAGAACTCAATATTCATAGGGCTGCTAATGACCCCTCGACAGTTCACTACCCGTTTCGTCCTTTTTAGGGCCCAACTTTATTTATTTATTTATTTCCTACCTGAACATTTCTCGGCATTTGTTATTTAAGTGGATTATACGGTTGATAGAAACTTCAAGACTACGCCTACTTAATGGGCTTCAAAAAGATTGAAATCCTTCAGTGTAGTCTCGAGAAATCTCAACCACCTTTAACATCGTGTTAGAAAAATGATCCATGGAGCCCAGAGGACCCTAAAGGGCCGAAAAAAGCCAAGTCAACGATGGGTTGTCCGACGGTTTTACTCCAACTTACAACTAGTAGCATATCAAGGAGTCTGTAATCTTTTGTCACTTTTCTAAATTCATACAATCTGAACTACTGTGTTTGTCCTCAGAGAGAAATTCTCCATTCCCTTCGGTCTCACACTGTCAGGACCAAATCCTGTTTAGAAGAAACTGACAGCTTGAGAATACTGTACGTGAACTGAGCTTTTGCAAACAGTGCTCACTGTGAATGACTTTCATCGATCAGGTTAACAAAATGCGACCTGAGTAGATCACAAAACTTTCATTCAATGACTATGTAGATATGTCTGGGTTCCACCTAGCAACGGACACTGAATGAATTGTCCTAACTAGTTCCACTGAATCGCCCGAATGAGTACGAATCAACAGTGAATTAGGCCAAGCTGTTTTTAACAACCTGTGCTCCGACAATACATCTTAATGATACTCAGCTTCGATTTCCTGTCACCTCAAAGCCAAGGTCAAGTTAGCAACTGCCGTTTTAACCGGTTTTTTTCTGAGAGCTCCGTCCATCCACATGGGCCGCTTTAGCCAACCACTGAGCATTGGTCACCGGTTAAGCGAGGGAACATTGGATCGGAACAGTGTTTTTGAGCAAAGTTCGCAATTTTACGATAGCAGCAGCTAGGGTATATCCGAATTGGTCCACGCTGTTGGTGTGTACACTTCTACCAATAGTTTACAGTTGTCAGCTTAGGGATCAACTGGCAGGATGTGGTTGACCGGATCTTTACCACTGTACTGATTGTCACTATCATTTGATGCGGACGACTGTTTGCCCTCAGTTCATTATGACTCATTAAGTCCTCATTAAGCAATGTGGTCAGTAAAGCCGATAGCGCTCAGCCATACCTCAGTAACTGAATAGACATCTCTGGATACATTGATATGAAACCTGCTAAAGATTCAGGAGGCCTACTCCTCTTTAGGGGGAGCTATTCCTCAAAACGGTAACCTTGGCAGGACCCATGTATATCCTGCTCAACGAGGGCCCACCGCTCCCTGCCATGAAGTGGTCCTTTGGTGAACATACAAGCACGCGATATTTGTGGGAAGAATGGCCTAAAATGCATCTCCAAACGGTATTATACTGGATGAAAGCAGTGCAAGGATGTCACCGATTCAAGCCAGTTGTTGTTCACATGTTCAGCAGTGGGCACGCATACTGACCTACCAATCATTCATCATCTTTGTGTACAGTGGTATGATTTTTTTGATGAGAATTGCCCCATCATCCATATCACCCCGTAGAACTTCCAAGTACCACAGCGTTTCATACACGCATACACCAAATCTACAAATCCGAGAAGGATATCCTCTTGAATTCGTGGGACCAGTTGCCCATCCATCATATTTTTTTTCATGGGGGTATCTGACACACTCGGCACGATAAAAACATCCGGGTCATTCATCCAACAAATGAGTTGTGGAATACAATTTTTTCGGTATCGTTTAACGAAGAATGATGAATGGGTGGGTCGCCTGAAAAGAGAGAATTCGCCTCGCGTTCCAGTTATGTCGAAGTGGCCAACTTGACAATTTAGTCAGCCAAAAAGCCAGGAAACAGTGTGTTTTGCTCACGAAGAGACTAGTGCGGTAGTTCGTGCACCTCCGCGACCCGCTGAGCCATACTTGCTATGTTCATGAGTCTTGCACATCAGGTTGCTCAATGGTTGGAGACCGGACCAACACAGTCTCCTAAACCTCAAGGTTGGGGGCCAGCACATGTGTGGCGACTTGTTCCATAAAAATGGTAATGCACTCTTTCGGTGCCTAGCTGCCATACCACCCAAAGGAAGCATGAGGGCTGCGGTACTGCCAGGTTGCCCAAGCCTAGACAGGGAAGTCGAGAGGCTGAGGTCGGGTTCGAACCACGGACCTTCCCGTCAGTAAATTCACGCTCTAATCACTGAGGTATCTTGCCCCTGGATCTAGTCCACGTGTAACCATGTGTGGCAGCAAAGCATCAGTGGTGAGCACTATTGTTTTGCTGTCGATGATGATTATGTACTTTGGTTTCAGTAGTCAATGGACCTGGATGAGCTTTGTGATAAGAAACCCCTAGGTACTAGACTTCGTCTAGCTAGAACAGAGGGTACTATTTCAACGCTGTCCCGATGGATGCAAAAGAATATCCTCGGAAGAATTTGTAAACTAATCATACATCGAATTGCTTGTCATTAACTTAGCTATGAAGAATTATTGGTGGGCTAATAATTATGTGACTACGAATTTCAAAAGGCTAAAGAGAGATGTGTTCTAGCGTTGACCAGCCACTGCTGATCAGATCATCCAGTTTGCCATGGTCGCCAGTTGAGTATAACAGGTGAAGAAGATCACAAGTACTGCAAGTGGGAAGCGAATTTTTCAGCATAAGATTTAGCTTCGTTAGAGGTTTTGTTTGGGAAATCAAAACGTCACGCTATCTATCAAGTGAATTCGGATTTTCAGTCGATTTGAACTGAAAAGATCAAGCACACAGGATAAGACCTTGCCCTAAATTGCCCTCGTTTCACTTGAGCACGCAACAGGCAAGGATAAATGGGCTTTTGTTTCCCACCAGAGTTGTTTCGATAATTGATATTCAGTCGTGCAGAAAACCACTGTGACCGTCTGGCGTGGTTATTTTTTTCCGTTCGTGTGCAACACTTCCAAAGTGGGACAGACAGTTGGGGATGCCACCAGACCTCTCTGTCATCCGACGAGAAACGTGTCAAAGATTTGGCTTCGTTTAACTGCGGACAATCATCATAGAGTAGATTGTGAATTCAAGTGTGGCGGAGTGCCCGAATGGCCTGCGGGCAATCTCACGCCTCACCGATTTGCGGTGTTTCTTGTGTGTAGATGAAAATGGTGGGAATTCGAGTCAAACAGACTTGAGCTGTCCGTAGCAAAAGCTAATCACGCTATCTTTCTCTGTCTGTCGTTATCGAATCATAACACGACATAACGAAGCCACGAATGTGACTACTCCCTAATGGGGGACTTGGTTGGCCCGCTTGTTGTAGCCAGTGTCAATGGAAGACAACCCTAACAAGACCGAGCAGGCCCATGTATTCTCAGTAGGTCTTTACTACAGTTGCGATGTGAAAAAACAATCGCGTGTCCATTACAAACATAATTTAAAGCATAATGCTATATACTACTCATTCGACTGAAGAAAAATTCAACTTTTTAGGATCTTGTTAAATCATATGTTATAACGAACCCTCTGGTGGCCTCTGCGCTGCTTTGCCGAACATTATAACCGGGAGTTTCATTCGCCTCCCACGATAAAACCATTTCATATCACAAATAACTGTTTGAATTCAACAAGCAAACTTGACTTATCCAGACGGAAATAGTACCTTAAATACCGGGTGATTTCTAGGTTGATGAGAGGTTAAAACAATCCAAACTTGGCGGGAAAAATCTTAAAACCAACAGTATATAAGAGGATTTCGACAACAGTGAAATACTCGTGTCTCGCTAAATATAATTTCAAGCCGGAACTCATTGTAACGTCTCTACTTGTACGGTTTTGGAGAGATTAGGCTTGCACTAACTTTGCACCCTTCCGCACAACTTCCTAGATTACCTATTGTTAGCCTTTTGGAGTTGATAATGAATCTGTTGGTGAATCAGCAATGGACTTTTGTGGGGTTGAAGGGGGGTCTACCCATTATTTTCCACGTATCTTTGGAAATGATTGTGATGTCGGAGGCGGTATCGAGTTGCAGCGT
>NW_008751699.1:828107-831292 GCF_000715545.1 Opisthorchis viverrini | reverse complement strand
CACCATCGATGTGTTTGAGTTGGGAATGCACTTATTGCCGTCCTCCGTTACCCAAAAATCAACTTCATAAGGCTAATCTGCTGAGCTTCGTAGGTATGTCTTCATTCACAACGCTCTGTGTGGTAGACAGCGAAAAGATAGGCGTCTCAGACGAATTTTCATCAATGGTGCCTCACTGTCATATTCAAATGATCTATTTCAAAATTTCTCTGCCTGTTTACAGGATGTATGCTGCTTTGTTCTTGATGACCAAATATCTTCATTAAGGACTATGTTTGGTCAAAAGTAGACAGTTAATGTGAAACCTGAACATATCCTTCCATACTGGTTAAACTTTTTTACGGGGAAAACATATGCTTATAAGGGTAGAAAGCAAACTGAGGCCGAGTGACCCTAAAACGCCATGGAATGTGCACTCATTGTAGAGGAGCATTTGACAACCGATACCTGTCTTTTCTCGTTTTTTCGGGTTTTCTAACCGTTTCTCCAGGCATTCGTAGTTTTTGCAAACTGTACGACTATATTTCCTTCAAGTCAACTCCAAGGATGAGGAAGAAGCCACCGGAACATCAAGTGGACTTTAATTTCGTTTGTCGAACATGTTATATTAGACAAGCGAATTCTTAGCTGATCGTTTTTTTAGACAGACTTACTTTACTGAGCGAATTGCTTGTTCAGCGGATCAGTTTACTTTGTAAACAAGACTCGTCAAATGATGCCTGACCATGGTTGTCAAGACGGTCAGTTGCTGTCACGACCAAGGCTAAACCTCTAGCAAGTTGTCGAAAAAGTTACGCAGCAACTACATTTCTGACCTAGCCTGATTTACAACTGCGTGGGAGGGGGCACCTCCTGGCCTGATGGCAACCTTGCTGTTCCATTGTGAGTCACCATGTTATCGTGGAACCCTGGTCTTAGCAGCTCGACTTCGGTGAGACTCCCTCGGTATCGTAAATATGACGCAGTGTGCAAAATACACTGATTTGCACATCAGTTTGGTTTTCACGGGAGCCTCAANCGTTCGTCCTGCATCGGTTTTTCAAGCAACATCTGCGCGTTATCCGGCGCCGACATCCTCAGGCATCATGAAATCAACATTCAAGCCTTGACGCCCAGTCTATCGTGCCGCCCTCAGTGTCCGAACTCTGAGGTAAGCGGATAAACAGGTTGCTCTTGCTCTCGCACTGGACTCGCCTGGCATTAATGTGCCGTGTCTCAGAAACAAGAATTGAAGATGCAAGCACAGTGGTTGAGCTAACCGCCCCATCACTCTCCAGTAGCTTCAAGCTACACACCTCTGGTGATCCAGAGGCTGCTGTGGCAGGATGTACAGAGTTTGGTATCGTCCCGAGTCGTCGGACGGAAGTATCCTTGCTTACTCGATAACCGTTGATAGTCGCCTGTATGCGGTTGGTCTGGCAACGTCTGTGGAGTCTCACAAAGGGAAAGTTGGTCGATGTCATTTTGTCGTGTCTGCGCTGTGGCAGGATGTACAGAGTTTGGTATCGTCCCGAGTCGTCGGACGGAAGTATCCTTGCTTACTCGATAACCGTTGATAGTCGCCTGTATGCGGTTGGTCTGGCAACGTCTGTGGAGTCTCACAAAGGGGATGTTGGCCGATGTCATTTTGTCGTGTCTGCTTACGTCCCAACCGATTGTGGCTCTGACAACATCAGAGTCAAGTTTTATGCCGCACAGAATACCCAGTCGCAGCAAGCTAAAAGTTCAGATATTGTTGTGGCTGCAGGAGGTCTGAATGCCCAAATGAACAGGCTTAGCGTATCTGAGATTCAGGTGGTCGACATGGACTGACGTACGGACAATGGTTGACGGTTGCTTCAACTGCGTGCTCACCACAGACTGTTTTTATGCAGTCATAGCTTCTGAAATAGCCACGTGTCCTCCAATGACGTACCATCCCTGAACTCAAATTAGTCGCTATCATGTTTCCGAAGGCCGGGATCAGTGACTGACTGCCGCTCTTTTTAAAACTCATTTGTGGATTTTGACCACGCGTCCGGCCAGCATCGATTCTCACTTCGTTTTCCAGGACCGCGTAAGGTGCGGGAAAATCGGCTGGCAACTGAAAGAATGGCAGATCCGGATGTCAGACAAACTTACCACAATCGTCTTCTGATCTCTTCTAAATGCTCCACCATCAAATGTGAATTCGTACTGGGACGAGATCGCCACCTTTTTGTGCAGTGTTGGGAGTTTCGCCCGTAACTCGGCCCCATTAAGCCTATTCAAGCAGCGGATATCAGACCAAACCGTGGCACTGCATTGATCTTGGAGGAATATCCCTTAAATTTCCGAACATAATTTGACACAAATAATTTTTTTCAGATATCAAGTGAGAGTTAGCGTGCGCACCGACCGTGAAGTCCGGTGGACACGGAAAGCTACGGAAATGGAAGAGGCCCAGGAAGCCGGAAATGCTAGAAAATTATTTCTGTTGATCCATGCGATCGGACTACGGAAACCACCTGTGATAGAAGTCATCAAAACATCGTTCAGCTGTAGTACCCTTTCAGTGCCTAGCTGTCATACAAACGGAAGGAGGCACGAGGGCTGCATTACTGCCTGGTTGCCCAAACCTAGACAGAAGCCGTCCAGATCTCGTGGTTGATTTCGGACGAAATTCCGCTCTGTGAGCAGGCGCCATAACCACTGAGCTGTCTCGAGCTCGAAGCCACCAATGATCAGAGTGGAGCGATCAGCTTGAACGAAGTGAACTCTCCGTATACAAAACGGTGTCCGTCAGGGTTGCCCACTCTCTCTATTCCTATCTAACTTCGTGATCGATTAGATAATGAGACAAACATTAGAACTTGTTCAAAACCTTAGTGTTCACATAGCCTCTGACGAAAACCTTGTCGATCTAAAATTATTTCTGTTGATCCATGCGATCGGACTACGGAAACCACCTGTGATAGAAGTCATCAAAACATCGTTCAGCTGTAGTACCCTTTCAGTGCCTAGCTGTCATACAAACGGAAGGAGGCACGAGGGCTGCATTACTGCCTGGTTGCCCAAACCTAGACAGAAGCCGTCCAGATCTCGTGGTTGATTTCGGACGAAATTCCGCTCTGTGAGCAGGCGCCATAACCACTGAGCTGTCTCGAGCTCGAAGCCACCAATGATCAGAGTGGAGCGATCAGCTTGAACGAAGTGAACTCTCCAAA
>NW_008751699.1:820353-827221 GCF_000715545.1 Opisthorchis viverrini | reverse complement strand
AAACTGTACGACTATATTTCCTTCAAGTCAACTCCAAGGATGAGGAAGAAGCCACCGGAACATCAAGTGGACTTTAATTTCGTTTGTCGAACATGTTATATTAGACAAGCGAATTCTTAGCTGATCGTTTTTTTAGACAGACTTACTTTACTGAGCGAATTGCTTGTTCAGCGGATCAGTTTACTTTGTAAACAAGACTCGTCAAATGATGCCTGACCATGGTTGTCAAGACGGTCAGTTGCTGTCACGACCAAGGCTAAACCTCTAGCAAGTTGTCGAAAAAGTTACGCAGCAACTACATTTCTGACCTAGCCTGATTTACAACTGCGTGGGAGGGGGCACCTCCTGGCCTGATGGCAACCTTGCTGTTCCATTGTGAGTCACCATGTTATCGTGGAACCCTGGTCTTAGCAGCTCGACTTCGGTGAGACTCCCTCGGTATCGTAAATATGACGCAGTGTGCAAAATACACTGATTTGCACATCAGTTTGGTTTTCACGGGAGCCTCAACTCAACTGAATCGCTCGTTCATGGTATCCTGATGCATCACATTCAGTTTAATTCACGCATCCACATACAACGCTTCTTTCCGATGACCAACCGCTGTCTCACAATCACACACAAATTTGTTTCTGAAGCTAGGTTTGTGCTGCCAGCTTTTATGAAAGATTTTTTTGGTTCCATTTCACCCAGTGATTCACCGTTTATTTTTTTCCCGAAAGTGATGCAGAACACAGAAAAGTCGTCTCTACTTTTGACGAACTGGTGTTCGTCTTAGTTCAAAGGCAATCAGTTAGTTATGTTTAAAAGTTGTATTCTGATCACTTTAACCATTTCGTCTATCTCTCACCTTGACCAGGAGACAAGTCTTTAGAACAGACCACTGCGTGCTTGATACTCGAGTGAAAGTTCATAGTGGCTCCAACCTAATGATGGCAGCAACCGATATTTTTCTACTGAAGCTAAGCTCAAATGCATATAAAACATAAACACAGAGCTAATGTGATTATTAGAATGTCTGGGTGTGAAGTTCGGTATTGGAGGTGGTGGTTCAGTGGGCAGGTGAATGAAAATTTGTGGGTTTTGTTCCTTTTACCTTGCAGTAAAACCTCTAACCTAGAGGTCCACCTCCCGGAGCTGTTTATTCGGCATTTTTTACAATAAAAAACTCGGCTTAGAGGCCTGAGTCATTCGATTTTTTCGGGTGCAGCGAAAAGGTAAGTGCTTCCAGTCCTGACTAGCTTGGGGAAATGAGATCAACGTACACGTCACACTAGCTCACGTGAATCACGTGACCGAATGCATCAACGTCCCATGTACCGATAGTTTTTTAGATAGAAATCTCAGCACTGCTACGTACAAAACTGGTGCACAAGCATACAACGTAGAACGCAAATTATAAATGAATAACTGCCTTTTTAATTCGAATTCGCAGGTTAACTTGGTACGGTTGTGAATTCAGCTCCTCCCTGAAAGTCATGACATGGGATCTTAAGAGCTCCGCCATCTTATGGAATACTAATAGACCTTTCTACTTTGGAGCGTCATCAAGCCGCCATGCCAGGTGAGCTCTCACCTGCTTTATCTAAAATCATCCGTGGACCTCTGCGTTGCCTGAACCCATTGTTGATTAAGAAAGACTTCCAGGTAACCCTTATTCAAAAAGTAGACGAAGTGAACGTTTGCCTTACACATGTCAAATCAGGCTCCTGGTACTAGTAATACTGCGACGCTCAATCTCGACACGTGAGAATTAAGGTTGAGAGTGATCGTGCTGTGAGGAAATTCGGTCATTGAAACCAATCTATACTGAAAAACCGAGAAACACCATACAGCTGCTTCATCCTTATTGGGAAAGAGCCTTAAATCCTTGACTTTCCGGTCAGTGATTGGGAGCTTAACCTTGCAGACTCCAGTGGCTGGACAGCAGTGTGATTAGCTCTTAGATAGGAGATAGCACTACTGGTCTCACTGAGAGGAACATACCTCAGTTGAAAATTAGAAAATCTCCTTACATTCTTATCAGACAATAACTAACTCAAGAGGAGAATAGTTTCACAAGATGAGTGAAATTTCCATCTGAGAAGTTTTCACTCGACGAACTAGTCAGTACGTGATCACGTGATGTGGATTCCGTTATTGAAGGATGAGTGGCAATATAACCTCTTTAAATGAGAGCCAATAGCACTGCGGGTCCCGCTGCTCGAAGCCGAATGTTTAAGTGTTCAAACCACTAGCAGGGCGGTCACTTGTTCGAAGCTGGGTTTCATGACCCGCGCACTGTTAATGATTCCCGATAGAGAGAAAACGGTCGTACTGTGCTTCTGGTCTTTTTAGCGTGAACTGGCCTCACCGACAGGATGCAATCTCATTTGAAAATCGAGGGAGCCAAGCATGATGCCGAGCTGGATAGACAACATTTTCACAACATGTTAAATGTCAGGACAGC
The DNA here is from genome assembly GCF_000715545.1 of Opisthorchis viverrini. Classification (NCBI taxonomy): domain Eukaryota; kingdom Metazoa; phylum Platyhelminthes; class Trematoda; order Opisthorchiida; family Opisthorchiidae; genus Opisthorchis; species Opisthorchis viverrini. Next base: position 824,772 of record NW_008751699.1, on the reverse strand, counting down.
ATCACACATCGACTGGCAAGCTTGATTTTCCTCGACTTCAAAGACGCCCCCGACTGCTCATTTGGAAGTACACTGGGCTGAAGAGGAAAGCGTTCGCCAATATCACTCATGCTCTCTATTATCTCAATACCAGTCGTGTAAAAGTTTACGACAAAGTGTTCCTCGACGACCGCCACATTATTACTTCGATTGCCAATGCTGCTTGAGAAGTAATAACTGTAGGAATGTCATATGTTTAGATAGATAAACATCACTACAAAGCGGCAGCTGTGTTGAACTGCATTTGACCGTTGAGTCAATACACCAATAGGTTGAAAACGACACATATACTATGGGACATTTGGAACTTGTCACAGGTTGATCGCTTCCGAGTTGTGCCTCACCGGTTCGCCTTATGAGCACACGAGACAATGATGTGCCAAGAAGGAATTTTTAAAAGTGGCCTGATCGGATAACCCGATGACCATTCTTGATTAAGCTTTTCTGGATGAGTCAGAATTTTCTTCAGGAGACATCCAGTTACCGCTGAACACTGATTAACTACTAGCCACTTTTCCCATTCATCACATTAGTTTGTTTGATCTTCTCCCCCTAAGACAAGAAAGAGTACACGTGCGAACTGTTGGCCTGCTTATTTGTAGACACCCTACCCTACACTAATGGCACGTTCGTTACAAAAAGCATCCTTTTACAAGGTCAAACATGAGGAAACGGTACAGTTTCGAAGATTTTCAACCCCGAAGAATACATGCACAGAGCACACTGTTGTGGTGTGTGTGGCACGTAGCACTTATAGTTCCAATAAACTGTCCTCATATAAATCTCCCCCAACTGTCCTAAAAACCGTACAGCTCAAAACAAAGGCTGCTTGAACCACTAGTTCACACAACTTTACCTCGGATGGCTCAATGAACACAGATTAGTACCCAGTTAGACGTGTGGGCACCGCTACATTCGAATTCATATCTGAATATACCAGATAAACTTCATTGTTCGTGGTGGGTTCTCCCGCCCCCGGGGTTGCTCGTGTTGAAAATTTATCACATTCCCTCAGTTGAACAGGTCTGTTCGGATGTCTTCCACACTTTATACCCATACGGGAATGCGACTTCGGTCTCTGATTCCTACTTGTTGTGCAAAATACCGTCTGGGGGGCTTCAACTGACTTCTGGCGTGTACCAGTGATTAATTGTGCGGCGCATTGATTGGATAGGCAGGTGAAATACCTAAGGTATTTATAAGGCTGTACTGCTGTGCGTCGAATCACAGCTGACGAATATGACAGATAAGTTCAACTTCACGGTCTAACAATCCAGCGTGCACCGCCGCTTCAACGATTTCTCGCCCTGCTTCTGTTCAATTGCGTGTGTAAAGAACGCGAATTTCTGTCTGGACTTCATTACATGAAGAGTCTTCAACCTATGGCAAAAATTGTGGATCACCGTACTAGTAGCTGAGCTTTTTTATTACTAAGTGCATCTAGTGCAACCTGCTAAATCACAGAATATGAATGTGATCACCTCTACTTCTGGCTACGACAGCCTAATTAGCTTCTGTTCGTACAAGAGACCACCGTCATACCTAGCTCACTTGGACATAAGAAATGTTGTACTGTAAGAGAAAAGCCTCCACAATCTGCAAGGGATTAAGATAAAATATAAAGATATCGATATTTACGAACGATTTGACTGGAACAGCTGCCCGATTGGCCCGCAACAGAGTACTGTCGAAGAAAGTGACTTTGATGAGAATGAAACTGCATTTCATTAAAAGAGAATGAGTACCCTGCAGATGTTCTCGAACATGCTACAATTTCTTAGGCAGAAAACAACGGTAGACGACTACCTAAAAAGCCAGCTGGTGGGCCTATGATTGATCGTTGTACTTATCCTGTTGATTTCCTCAAAAGCCGCTCGTGCTTCGATCAATCTGAGGGCATTTCGCTTCGGGTAGTGATGGACGATGGTTAGCACTTGTCACGTCCAGCGTACCTTGGTGAAGATCAGGGCCATTCAAGTGCGCTCTGAATAAGGAAGTTGAAAGCTGCACATTCATGAGCTCTATTCGCATCACTGAGGTCATTTGTCATTTTGTCACGTAGACCCAGAAATTACCTTGATTCCCACTTTTGGAGCCGGTCCAATGCCTATCAAAGCTCACTAAATCCATAGCAGTTCCTGTCTGTCGACCGCTCACTACCACTTTCGCCCTTCTCAAGCCTCAACGGTTAAGCGTGATCCCCTAACTTTTCTCAACCTTATTTGAATACTAAGCGGTACGCATGTGGTGAAATGCGCTTGGTTGCAAATCGAATTCGAGTTACCGATAGGCTTGACCGAGTTCCAGCTGAATCTTTCGTTTACGATGTTCAGCTACGACCAGTGGCAGTTTGTGTACAGCACATTCAGTTGGCAGATAGCCTGGATGACAGATTCAACTGCGAGTCAGCTGAGTCTGTCGTTAATATAACCTTAACTGGCAAATGGATATGGTATTGACCTTCTTTACATAGGTACATACATGGTTAGGGAAATACACTCATTTACAAACAAATTTGGTTTTGCGAGAGAATCACCTGGGACCCAACTGAACCTCTCGTTTGTGATGTATCCAGGCAACTGAATGTACTGCACCCGGTCACCTCATGTTTCAGTCGCTACGATATTCGAGATATCGCGATATATGTGTATTTGTAATGCAATACTCATAAGGTTGCTAAAAATTCGTCGACAGTCCACGATCGGTTTCGCCCTTCTTGGGGCTCATCAAGTGGGCGCAATCCCCGAGTTTCCGTTAAACTTATGTTCTACTTGAGACCAAATTGCCCGAAATTAGCGAAATGCATTTATTTGCAAACTAATTTGGTTTTGCGAGGGTTGTTTCCAGCTGCTGGGGATACAACTGGTTCCGGTGTTAGGGCTTTGGTCTGGTCTAGTGATCTCCATATCCGGCGTCTGTGAAACCGATGTGCCACCCGACATTTTTGAAGGTCTGATATCCCACACCCATATTACCGCGTTGGTTTCTGACACACGCGTTTTCATATGTGCATCGGGCAAGGAATACACAAGACCGCTCACTAACGAGTTTCGGTCAGCAGATGAAAGATATCATAGGAAGCTAAATCTCACAGTCGGGTGAACTGTGTCTTGTGAGAACTGGTAAAAACAAGGTAAAAACGAAAAATAATCATACCATAGCGTCACCTTCCAGGGAGCTATTATTGCACTGCTAGGGAGGGATAGTTTAACAACGCAAATATCACGCCAGTCATTTAAACGACTGCTGTTTTCTGTTCCGTCAGACAATGCTGACCAAGTTGCGGTCACAAACTACGTTATCCTTGGGACATACCAATGCGAAACCGGCGTAAGGGCTTGTTTAAAGGGATGACAGAAGATCACCAAATAAACTATCATCCATACCTTTCTTGTGTTATTATCTCTCGGACTTTCTGATAATCTCATGGGGGATATCACAAAAATCCCAAAGTGTTCGGTGAATATGTCATTTTAAAGTGTTCCACTAGATGCGCTACCTCCCGGTAGTTTGTTCGGTATGCTCTCCTAACTCTCTCTCTCTCTCTTGATGGCGCAGTACTCACGGATGGTTCCGTAGTTTCATCACCCTTACTTCCAGCTCCTTCAATAAAGGCTTCACTTGATTCTGGGTTCTACAACTTGCCACCTGCTGATTTATCATTGCTGCATTCCATTCATTAACGGTGAATTTTTGGTCAGAATCACTGGCGGTCTTATACTTGTGTCTTAGGATGCAGCATCCATGCCATTTTGCCATGGCTCACACAGTTATTTAAAAACAGCTCAGCTAGATGTCTTGATAACACTTCACTTGCTCAAATGCAATACAACCTCACCTTTTCTAAGGGTACATTGCTTCAGTGTGCTTTGACGAAAGCTTTCTAGTTGGGATACATCTACTCGCCGGGACTGTGTTCATTCTATTGGCACTGCGTGTACAATATCTGGCACCACTCACCACCACTGTGCCACTGCCTCGTCAATAGAACGAAGCCAGGAGTGAACCCAGTTCTCACCGGTTTGAGAGAAGTATAGTGTAGTGAAGTCATCTAATAGACTAAGTAGATTAGTATTAGCATAACGAAAAACGTCACTTCTGTTGCGAGGTTGATAGGGCAAGATCAACATTGGGCCAGTGTAGTCGAACTGTGCAGTGTTCCACTGGTACATTGAAACCCCTATGGCAGAGAAGGGAAGTCCGAATCTGGCCCAGAAATAACAAAAGATAACGTGGCTTCGATCGTATTTAGAACCACCAGGCCTTCCACGAAAACGAACAGACTGGAACTCTCGTCAGTGAAGAGGCTGTCATCTTGGGCTGACAGAACCGCTCTCTTCTGAGAACTAGTCTCCTTGAGGACGGTACAGGGCAGTTTTC
>NW_008751699.1:810365-819822 GCF_000715545.1 Opisthorchis viverrini | reverse complement strand
CTTCCACGAAAACGAACAGACTGGAACTCAAGTCAGTGAAGAGGCTGTCATTTTGGGCTGACAGAACCGCTCTCTTCTGAGAACTAGTCTCCTTGAGGACGGTACAGGGCAGTTTTCAATGGAAGAAATGAGGTTGCAAGCGCAATACGTTTGAATAGCTTTTATCCCCATTCATGTAGATCATCAAAAGAACTTTTACCTAGTCAGGCTCATGATTCAAGCACTGCTAAGATCCCCATCAAATGTTATATTGTATCTAAGTTCATAATGTACTTTTGTTTTTCGTCCACCTCACAGAGTGTGGTCGTTGTGTCCATGACAAACTAATGACGAGTGAAACAGTTCGAGCTCTGGGCAATGTGAGTGCAAACGTTTCATCACCAATCGAGGTGACATCATCAATCCCTTATTGGGGAGCGTAGTTGTGCGTAGCGGTGGGTTAGTGCACGGTAGGGTTAAGACACAACCACTAACCCACCGCTACGCACAACTACGCTCCCCAATAAGGGATTGATGATGTCTCCTCGATTGGTGATGAAACGTTTCTAAATCACATTGCCTAGCTCAGCGAACAAGCCAACGACCACCATCTACGCTACCTGAGCTACCGAAATTCCCCTCTATAGAAAGTTGGAACTCTCTTTAGAAAGATTCCTATATCATCATTATACATCCTCAGTCAAACAGAATTTCGGATTGTGTTCGATGGTTAATAACCTTTGAAATTTTGCTGCTCGGACATGCACGAACGTAGTTTCTCAGCGCATTTTGAAGGATTATGATTATTCTGGTCCGATTTGACATAGATAGGTTTCCTTGGCCCATTTGACCTTTCTTAAAGTGGGCGCGCTAAGGAAATCCTGACGGATCACTCATAATGCGAATGACTAGAAATCTCACGGGAACTCAACATTTTTCAGTGGATCTCAAAGACCAGAAAATCAAGCGCGCTTAAAGCGCAAACTATCGACGATTTGTAATGGTCGTACATCTATAGGATCGCAACTAATGCCCTCAGATGTTGTTGGTGATACGAAAGAAGGATCACGGAAAGAGTCTCTTCAGTCGAACCGATTTCATATCACCAAGTTTCATCGGTCTTCCTGGTTATTTTATAAAAGTGCTTGCGATGAACACACTCTGGATTGAATTGCAAACGGATGATCGATTTCCGGTCCATATGTTTACTCAGAGGTCACTTGATCTTGCGGAGACAGGACTTATCGATTTAAAGGACAATTGATGCTTGAGTGCAGCTGATTCCCTCAACAACATAAAGCTGCCACTGGAAATGGTAACTCGGTCTCCTGGCAAGAATAATTTATTCAATTCAACATTTGGTTAGACTGCAACGTTTTCACCAGTCTGGGTTGACATGAGCGGCGTTCAGCTATGACAGTTCGCCTGGGTGGCCAATCAGCCAGGTGGTGTCACGTGGCGTTTTCGAAATGGAGGGTGATTTGCGCGTGCCACGTAAACAATGAAAGGATGAGGTAAGGCACCTGCTGCAAATCTCAATCACACAACAGAAGAAATAGTGCTCATTACAAACACACACAAGTGCTCAAAGCTCACTCCAGGGACGATTATATCGGCAGCACTTTCGAAAAAAAACATCAATGAGGTAACATTTGTATACACCTTCGACTGGCAACCTAATGTTTCAGCCGAATGCATGGGCACTTCCCGTGAGTTTCGAAATGCGACCACCTGCGGCTGTTCACAAATTTCGAACGTTCCCAAGTGAAGAAAACTACTCACAAGGTTGCTGAAAACTCCTCGACAGTCCACGACCGGTTCCGCCTTTCCACTGCGGGCTCATCAGGTAGGCGGAGTCTCCGAGTTTCCATCAACCTTATGTTCTACTTGAACCCAAATCGGACTGTTTTCGAGAAATACACTCATTTGCAAATCAATTCGGTTTTCACGAGAGCTTCAGTTGAGTCTCAATCCAGATAAACAACCAATGTTTAGATATTGTTCAGTCACATCAAATTTGGTCATTTTCTGCGTTGACAATCCGGACGCAATGGTGAATGATTTATCGAAATCTCAACCAGAAAAAAACTCAGGGTAACCGGGAGGAATAAAATGCTGTTCTGATGTTTAGCCCACTTGTCAGCATGACAAGGTTGAATGTCAAAAACTGCTAAACATGACCTACAAAAACAACGACTAACATGTTGTTTTGTCTAAAGATGGGACAGGTCTTCCGGGGTCCGTTTATTGGTTAACCGATTAAGTTAATTATCTCGGAAGCATCTTGTCATCGCGTGATGGGATAAAGAAACATGTCCGGTGTTTGATTTGCTATGCTGTGTACAAGATGCAAACTCGACTGATTCAGTGCGTGGGGTGGAATGGATGCCCCCGTTGGTCGTTTGATGATTCGGTGGAGGAAGTGAGTGAAACTCAGTCAGCCCAGATGTTGAGTGTGATGTTATTAATTCTGCCCGCATTTACTGACAGGAATCTGTGGGAAAAAAGTATTTTTGACTGCAAGACTGCATACATTGAACAGTGATCAAGCTAGTTCTGTACTTGAGACATTCTTAGCCGCACCAGCTGTATTGTGCAAAGCTAACTTGCAGTTAGCGAACTACAATAATTGCATACCCATTTGAAGAACATCATTAAAAAGACGAGTGATTCAAGTGAGTTTTTCAAGGAAACCAAATGCAATTGAGTGGATCTCACTAACTTGGTGCAATTTGTTTTCCAGTGGAATATAGGGGTGAGGGAAACTGGGGGACTGTGCCTACTTGATGAGCATGAAGTGGAAGGGCGAAACTATTCGTGGGCTGTCGAAGAGTTTTCAGCGACCTTATGAGATGAGTTATTTTTCCAATTTCGATACTATTTTGAGAAGAACCCGATCGTAGAAGATAAGTGCATGTTCAATCTTTGGGACGGTGCATATCTATTGCACTTACTGGCTAGTATATGTTCTCAGCGGCTTCCGTTAAACTTTGCATTGTCACAGTATCCTCCAGTCCTCCTACTGAAACCTGGATGCTTCATGAAGCAATATTTCCAGTAATCGAGAGAGAACCTAGACAGAAACGCGGTTCTTCAATGATAAAAGATGTCATTTCGAGCCATTCGACTTTGTATAATCACATAGAGGTCAAGAATCCAGTTTGTGGTGTCCCTTGAACTGGTGTTGTTGACTTCAAACCTCCAAGACAATTTTCAACAGACACGGATATCTCAACATTTTGTTTGTTAACTTCACAACACACCCACGCTGTGACAAGCAGAACTATCCACAGCTCACTTGGATGAAGCGGACTCTTTCAGGCGAAATAGTTTTCCTGGACCGAACTTGTTATTTGTCTCCTTCGTTAGTGGTACTGTTCAACGAGCGGTGTTCATGTCCTTAATTGTATTCGGACGAGGGCAAATTCACTTCCCCTTATTGGCGACTTGGTAGATGTGCCAAGACTTTCAGAAAGAAAACGGAGAAAGAATGTGCTGTGAAATCAATATATTCACCTACAGAACTGTTGACTGAGTTCTTTTCATTTCGCAACCAAGGAAATTACCCAATCTCTGTGGGTAAATGTCTCTTCTAAAAATGGTCGTGTGGTTAAACTTGCCACTTCCGGATGTGAAAAATCGAAAGTAAAGCTGTAAGCCCTCTTCGGTACCTAGTCACCACGCCAACTGAAGGAAACACAAAGGCTGAGAAACTGCCAGGTTGTCAGAGTCTTGACTGGAGCAGTCGAGATGCCGAGGTTGGGTTCAAACCGCAGACCTTCTGGTCTGTGAATTCGTGCCTTCACCACTGAGCTACCTCGGGATCAAGACTCTGGGTGTCAAAAGATGGCTCTAAAAAAGAAGATTTGATTGGCTACATGTTTCTCCGGTTGAGCTTGTGGATTGGGATCTTGTATTCCAAAGACAGTGGAACTAATAGATGAGGAGCTGACCTTAAACTAAAGTCGTCAAAACGCATTATGCGGGTATTGTAAGACCCCTTTTTGTCCACTCAATTTTTCCATCATTTGATGCTGTAGACGGACGGTTGATCAATTCCTTTTCTGACCTGGTTAATAGTTAAATCAGGCATGAAAACTGCACCATTTCACATGTAGAAAGTGACCGAAGCAACACTGATATGACAACGTTGCCTTGGAAGAGATTGTCTTGTGCTTCAACAAACCCCTTCAGTTTGGCCCTAGATTTTTCCAAACTGGCTTCTGAAAAAGAAAGTGCTTCAGTTTACCATCTGGTTAATTTTAAGCCATAAATACTCTGACATGTGTGCACTTATGAGGCGAGATCCTTATCCTCGAGATGCTTTTACAACGTGACTGATGTCGATCAGTCGTATCGCGCATTACCATCCACTTTGAAAAACAGTAAACCTGGAAGACAAAGTGAGAACACCAACAGAACCAACCACCCACCGAGTGAAACATACGCCTGACAAATTGCAGTTTTATTGCCCACTGAGTTGAAAAAGGTACACCTACCAGTATGTTGATTGCCATCTAGTGGCCGAAACGCAGTAAACAGAATCTAGCAAAGTCATAAGTCACTCTCAAGAGTGAGTTGAAGTAGGCAGACCAAGTTCAGTCAGAAAAGTTGCACAGTGAAGCTTGTTCATCGAGACTTGGTGAATTCAGCATCAGCGACGTCCAAACCAATCCGATTTCATCAATTTAACCAGGACATCTTGGTTAATCTTACCACAACAGTCTACTCAGGTTGACTGCTCTATTTCAAGCACCCTTGCATATAAAAACCTGACATTTTTGGACAGTTTCACTTCGTTATTTCCAGGCTAAGAATTAGCGAAGATATGTATCCTTTGAAATGTCAACCGCTCTACATCACCCTCGAGTAATACTTGACCGCTGACACAGGTAGTTAGCCTGCACCTCTTTGTTCCGGGTACCATGGATTTTGCGTTTTACTTTGCTCAAATAAATAAGAAATTATGATGGGACCTAGCTAACGACGATAATGATATATTGGACTATCTTAATCAAATAGGGTTTTCGAAGACTCATCATATTTTCTCAGATAACCTTTAAAGTGCACTTCTTCTACTCACCTATGAAGAACAGATATTCAATTTGATCATTTGGGAACACCAAAGCAATCTGCACAATTTTGTTTTCAAGTAGAACACAAAGTTCGTAGGGACTCGTGAACTACGGCTACCTGAGGAGTCCCAAGAAGGGCAAAATTGATAATGAGCTGTCGAAGAGTTTTCAGCAAACTTATGAGTAGTAAAAAAACGTTCAACTGTAGCACCCTTTTGGTGCCTAGCTGCCGTGCCACACGAAGGAGGCACGAGGGCTGGGGTAATTCCAGGTCGCCCAAGCCTAGACAGGGGAAGTCAAGAGGCAGAGGTCGGGTTTGAACCACGAACCTTCCGGTCAGTAAGTTCGCGCTCCAACCACTTAGCCCAACTCGCCCCTTATGGGTAGTGCACTATGTCAAAAACTAACATCAGGCTTCCAAGAAAAATGTCTACACACAAATATAGACAACTTTTATACTTCAGCAAATCCCATTCCAAAGAACTCGCTGAGCAAATATGTTTTAGCTCATTAAATTTCACTTGAATTTTTCAACTTGAAACAAGGAAAATCTCCCGCAGACTGGTATCTTCATATCCATATCTCAGGGTTTTTTATCCTTTCCCATACACAAACGTGAATGATTATTTAATATAATCAGATTTTTTTTCAGATTTTTTTCTCCATTTGGTTGGGCTTCTGGAATCCTACCATCTAGTTACGGCTAACATCTTGTAGAATTTCAAGACCATGGCTTGGTAAGTATCAGATCCTCTGAAACGACTACTCAGGCAAAAAGCTTTCTCACGATCCGTCATTGTATACCTGTTAGTTTGTGCTTGCTGTGCAGACTGTGATCACACCGTGCGGTTCGGTGCCTGTGATACAGGTTGAACAAGCGTCCATTCTGGTTGGCCACACCAGTGAACTCACCTGAAGCTCCTTCATCATCCGTGCGTAGGTAATGGCAGTTCATGCCACTCCTTACTGCCTCTGTACAGGAACTGAAACATTGATAAGGACAATGCACAGCAGTCACCGTTGCGCAAATATCTTTCTTAACCTGAGTAGTCTTTAGAGTGACAACGGACTATCGTGGTACGTCACGAGCTAATTTATTTGAAGACGTTTGACGGAAAGAGTGTGGTTTGTGCTCATTTGCAATGAAATTTACATCCTTCATTTTCGGTTTTTTTCCTTGTGTCCCAATTCTACTTCATAATATTGGTGCAATTGTTATCGTGTTTCTTACAGCTTTCAATCTCTAGTTTGGGTTCTCCATAAAAGTTCCACCGATTTTTGGCTCTCTGAAATTTTTGGGTAGTACATTTTACAGGAAACAGTCAGCACAACATACTACTTATAAGGTTGCTGAAAGCTCATCGGCAACCACTTGATGGTGGTGATGGGCTGCCGAAAAACTTTCAGCAACCCTCTAAGTGGCATGTTGTCTCAAAACAATATACTTCGAATCGACTATGGAACCAACTGAGACACGAGGTGGCCTCTCGTCACCCATGGGCTCATTCAACTATAAGTTTTTGATGATAGCGTCAGAAGTTTTGATTGGGACTTCGTCCTGCTATTGAGGTGAATCTATTGTGAAAAGCCGGGAAGCGTTGCGAACCTATTTCATCCTTACTTACTGGGAATAATCAGCAGTGTGCTTCGCAGGAACCTCCAAGAAGTTTCGACTCGACTGATCTTCCGATTGGCAGTGTGATTAACCCGCACCTTAACAGAATGTAGTCCCGCCCATCGTTCAACCATAGCAACCACATCACGTGGTCACGTATTAACTGGATTCTCCAGCGACGACTTGTCAGATGAAAGTTTCACTCATCTTGTGAAATTATTGTTCCTCCAGAGGCAATTTTGATTTGTGTGGGTGTGGGGACATTTACTTGTGCTCAACTCTCATCTGTAAACGACTGAAGTGGTTATATTTGGTCGGACCTTGAAATTCATGCACGTCTAGTAGTGGTGCCTGACACACCTTTTGAGTAGTAGTACGTTTAGTTCGGATTTCAGGTACGGATTCTGAAGTTCTTCTAAAAGACCAGGTAGGTCATTCATTACGAGCTTTTCATCGTCGGTATTTTGGAGGAATCGGACATTTCAGGTACTCTAAAAGTGTTCGCTTTGTGTACCCGAAATACGGAATCTCCCTTAGTCATACATTCGTCCACAACAGCATCACCTTTATCAAACACAGTATTTCTATGGTCAGACAGTTATGCATGCAGATCGGAGGAACAAGCGAGAATGAAAACGGTCAGCTTGGATTTTCTTCCTTCGTGTTTCGTGCTTCATGCGGCACTCCCATGCCGGTAACCCCAGTTTATAGTTCCCATAGTAGACCACAGGTTCATAACTCAGCATGCAGTAGGGGTATTGATTTTAGCAGGTAAAGGAGTTGCGTATGTCATCTTATGGATGCCGTTTATAGATTTAATTCCCTGTACGAAGTTGGAACTCTACTTAATAAATCTCAGGGAGCTTCATCTGAAATGCTAGGCTCAACTGTTCTTCTTTTCAAATGAATAACAACAGTGTAGTTCCAGGCAAAACACATCGGTCATAAGATTGCTGCATACTCTCGGACAGCATACTTCCGCCCTTCCAATTCCGGCTTTCCAGGTAGGCGCATTCCCCCGGTTCCCGTCAACCTGATGTTCCACTTGGACCCAAATTGGACGGAATTCACCAACTACTGTCATTTGCACACGAATTTGATTCTAACCCGAGGTGTGCTTCCTTGCTGAAGGTTTGTTAACAGGTTTGTGTAATTCATCCAGAGTTGGACTGTTTCACCAAATAATTTCTGTGGTATTTCGAATATTTTGAACTATGAATTAAACACTAACTGCGCTCAAACTCTTCCATCTCCTCGATGTACAAAGCGAGACAATCTGTCTAAACTAGAATATAAGCCCGGCTTTTCGAACCCCAGTGGCTGGTGGTTATGTTACTGTACCGTTACTAATCTCCTAGGCACAACATTACAGTGTCACAGTTGCGCTCACGATCGGCCTACTTGGAAATTGTGCTTAGCCTTCCTGTTTGATTCGGTTCCAGTGACTAGCCAACCGTTGGCCTGATCAAGTCACATGATATACTTAGTCAGGTCGACTGATTTAGATCGCATTGATCTCCACGTGACAAGCGCGCATAACTCTTCTAGTGTTAGTTGCCAAAGCCGTGGATGTAACCCAGTTTCACACCATGTCATGCTGGTTGATTGCGTTGTGAAAACAGTCTTAGTGCTTAGCGAATATACTCTCATCTGCAAACTAATTTGGTTCTTTCTAGAGACTCACCTGGAACCCAGCTGAATCTCTCGTTTATGATGTTCCCAGTAGTACATTACAAATATACATGTATCGCGATATTTCAAATATCGTGGCGACTGAAACAAGAGGCGGCCTGGTGCAGCACATTCAGTTGCCTGAGAACATCATAAACGAGAAATTCAGCTGGGTTCCAGGTGAGTCGCTCGAAAGAACCAAATTAGTTCGCAGATGAGTGTATATTCGCCAATTTCATGCAATTTGGTTTCAAGTAGAACATAAGATTGACGGAAAACAGGGGACTGCGCCTACCTGATGAGCCCCAGAAACGATGAAACCGTTCGTGGGCTGTCGACGGATTTTCAGCAACCTTATGAGTAGTACATTGCAAACATACAAAGTGGGATATTGTTCCCACAAAGTCAACAGCCAGTTGAGGCTTGCAAGACAGACCTCTCTATTTTTACTCATTAGTAAAGTTGCGTTTCTTGTGGTCGTATATTCATCATGAACCCAACAGATTGTATTCGTTAGCGTTTAATCGGCCAGAGAGACGAAACATTTAGGAAAACAAACAAACGAGGCTTCCTTTCTGCGGTGCATTCAAAGTTAATAAATCTCACGAACCAGAGATTGAAATGTGTCTGCCGACAGCGCCAATGTAATCTCGCAATGGAGTGTTGTTACAAATGATACCTGAATTTCTGAGGGCGGAAATCGAAGTGAGGTTGAAACGTCTTCAAGACCAACGGATAGCGGAATGCAGAAGGTGAACAAGCAACGTTCCGAGAATTCTGTACATATTAACCGTCTTCAATGACAAAAATGCAAGATACAGCGGTTAGTGTCCGAAACCCCTTCAGCTAACGGTCAGTGTATCACGTGATCGAGACTACTTATGGCGCTCATCAGTATAAATAGCTCTTTTGAGGGTTCTGCTGCACCCTGGATGCTATTCGGGTGAAGCTATCACGACGCAGTGTCGTCTGCTAACTAGACGCGATGAAAGGGCGAATGGGATTAATACAGCCTGTTGAAAGGTTTTAACGTAAAATACCCACAGGTAATTGTACCATGTCCGCTCAAATGATCACGCTATCTTTGTAGAAGAAGAATAATTCCTTAATCGGTTTT
>NW_008751699.1:788505-810266 GCF_000715545.1 Opisthorchis viverrini | reverse complement strand
CGTAGCGACTGAAACATGAGGCGGCCTGGTGCAGCACATTCAGTTGCCTGAGAACATCATAAACGAGAGATTCAGCTGGGTTCCAGGTGAGTCGCTCGAAAGAACCAAATTAGTTCGCAGATGAGTGTATATTCGCCAATTTCGTGCAATTTGGTTTCAAGTAGAACATAAGGTTGACGGAAACCCGAGGACTGCGCCTACCTGATGAGCCCCAAGAAGGGCAAAGCCAGTCTTAGTGCTTCATATCCCGATTCGTGACCTGCACGGCTTGCTTCCTTGTGATTGTTTGACAAGGTGCATGTGACCTCGACGGGCTGAGTCAGAATGAATGCTTTCGGTGTTCACCCCCTTCTTCCCGTTCACCTTAGTAACCGACGTTTGGGTGCCTGAATCGCATTCATGAGCTGGTTTGGCGACTATCAGGTTGCCGATCATCCGGGGTGAAGCAAATAGTTAAAACTTACATTCCGTTCACGTTCCAGTTGGCATCTCGTTTTTTAGGGTCGGTAAACGGACAGGCTATTTCCAAGTAATCACTGTACTGTCACCCATGTTCCAACGGGCAGTCCTGACCACGTGCTTGTGTGTCAGAAGATGCGGATACGCTTGCGCACAAAACTAAATTTGTTTTGTTCACCGTGTCTCATCAGGTTCTCATTCCTTTGTGTTTGGTTCCTTAAGCTTGTCATTCAGTTGGTATGGCAAAAAACAATCCTAGTGTGCCATAGCAACTGCACTGAGGTTGAGCTAACAAGTTGTTTGACGACGTCCGAGATTCCAACACCTAGGACGCCGTCATCTAAGTTGACCGAACAACCGACAGGTACCTCGGGATTCTTCTGACAATTGCTGATTCAAACAATGGATAGACAGATGTAAAATCGGCATTCAGATTAAAAATACAAGCTGTGGCATTAAGCACCCATATAAGATGGCCATATTTGGAAATCCAAACTATATCGGGAAATCCAAACAAAATCTATTTTGCAAATGAATGTATTTCACGAAAACAGTCCGATTTGGGTTCAAGTAGAACATTAGGTTGACGGAAACTCGGGGACTGTGCCTACCTGATGAGCCCACAGTGGAAGGGCGAAACCGGTCGTGGACTGTCGAAGAGTTTTCAGCAACCTTTGAGTAGTTTCCTTCCTTTTAGCCTAACTGTGTGAGGGACTTTTGTGAACCGAATCGCTCCATTTTATGTCGGCAGCATAACTTGCGCAAAACGCCGGATGTCACTAGAACGGTTTCCATGCATTACCATTACGGAACAACGCATAGGGACTGGCCAGTAGACACAATCAAGCAACAAAATAATATTTAAGTTCCGAGAAAACGTTTGAGGACCGCAGTTCGGGGTAAGGCAAATTGAACTTCTTCGTCGGAGCATTAGAGGGGAAGATTTTCCTGATGTTGAACCATTGTTGTCCTATCTGTGCCTGAATACCACTACTTAAAAGACACTTCGTCGAAACCGATGGAGCTGAAGCTGACGAAATCAACAGCTTGTGTCTGCGTTATTTTGATCAAGCGGCTAATCAGATAATGGATTGGTCTACCAGGTGAGATGATGCATGCACGCACATCGTTAATAGCATTATCAGTACCATTATCACTAGCATAGATATTAGTACATTGGTACTGAATACTGCTCAGACAGAGACCTTTTGGGAAGGTCCTCAAGTGATTTATTAGATACAAGGCGATGAAAATCTGACTCGAACGAGTCAGTCTGGAACCCAGTGAATTACCTGAAGTAGCTGCAAGCTAGTCAAGCGGAAACACTGAGGCTCAACGGGAACATTCTAATTTCTCTTAACTCCTGACTGGTAGAGTGAATTCGGCTACGAGTACGATTCAGCGGGCCAATGAACAAAGCACATAAAATGAGGAATATAGTTTTGAGTTATGTAACCATCAATAATTTCACTTTAAGGCACAGGCCTTACAGTTTAACCGCATTTTTCGCTGATAATCTGACCCACGTAAATGAGGACGGCCGTATTAGGTAGGCTAATTTTTTTCAAACATTGTGCGTCAATAGATGGCAATGTTTCAGCGTCCACAGTACAGTGGAGACAATACAGGAGTACCAAGAAGTCTCTGCTAGGTAGAGCATTTTGAGACGTGGGCCGGCGGCAAATTTCAAGGTGTCTATGAAGCGATCCGGACATGGGGGCGTCAAAATGCAAGTTTACATCATCCATTGGGGTATTGGGGTCTAGAAAGAGGAATTTCAGGGTTCTACACGATCGCTTTACGATTCACAGTTATTTACGTCAAATAAGGTGCGGTCACTGGAGTAGCCTGGCTCATTACAACAAACCGGTAGATGCGCATTCGTCGGATAAGTAACGTCCACTGAGATATTTTGAGTAAAACTAGGACAATTCCCAAGACTACAGGCGCTCATATTAAGTCTGAATACACCCAGATCGAATTACTTATGAGGCAAAAACGTCAGAATCATCACACTGATATTCGTAAAAAGAATAGGAAGAACTTGTACTTAACATATTTGTATGTATAAGCAAGGGAAGACGCATTACCATGATAGTGGCGAAAATGGGCATTCCTCGCCAAAATGTCTGGTTATTGTGCGTATCCTCTGGTTTTGTTGTCACTAATCGGATGAGTGATAAGGCGATTGGAAAATGTGCTTAGTGGCAAGGAGTCAGTTCGATTAGAAGATAGGATTAGATTCATGAACTGAGTTTGCCCATGAACCGTGTGTATCCCCTCATCATTACCTGGTAATAAAGTGCATGTATACTCTGGGGGAAGCAGAGCTGTATGCCTTCGTTTAAGATTGTGAATTAGATAACGGCTCTTGGCTTCTTATAAATGGGTGGGTCAACAAGCCTGTTGTAATGAGCAAGTAGCCACCATCACATAGCGACAGCAGTACCGGTGCTGGATGAGTACCTGCCTCGTCACGGATTCTTCGTAGAAAGTCATTCATACCTATTGACGATACCACGTCAACTAACGGCGTAAGAGGCCTCCCGAATAAAGTCACTAATCTCGAAGCTTTGCGGGAGACACTGCACTGGCAGTTTTGTCTAGTTGGGTTGATCCAAGAATCGGTTCTTTATGCTCCAGGACTGGGTCCGTTTACTAAGCTGCCAATAGCTTCTATTCAGTTGACGATAGGATTTAAACATGAGCGATAATTACCTGTCAACTGGACGAAACTCTGGATCTTCCCCCTTTGACACTTATCGATATACGTGTCGGAGAGGCGGTTGTTCGTCCTGGTTACTCCTCCAGTCATGCAAGTTATACCTGAATTATGGTTGTCGCTGAACAGAAAACTCAAGACCGTCCTGTTGCCTTGTGGATTACGCCCCTCAGTCGGAGGATGCTTTTGGGGAGCCCAAAATCTACTTTCACCCGACCAGGCAGGTAGTACTCCGTCGCAAACCAGATAACTACCAGATAATTCTACGGCTCACCGGCTTCAATCTCTCCCTGTTAATGATGCATCTTCGTTTTCTTCGTCGCCCACTTAATGCGTGCTACTAATAACTACCCAACCCATTAAATGCCCTATCTAGCTTTCACTGCTAACCCTATGCTAAACTTACCATGGCCTACTACCTTTTCATGCTCAGCCATCTTACCCACGGAAACGATAGCAATCGCATCTTAGTTGTGCAACTTGGTAATAACACTTCGCCACCTTAAGTTGTCACTTCATGTCAAACAAACCACGTAATGACGAAAGGAATTTTATATTGTTAAGTTTGTCAGGTTAGCCGTGATAGTAATGCATAATTTCGAAAGCGCACGAGGCTCTAGCGCACGTTTACACCCCCACACCTATTGTCATTTAACTTTAATTCGCTGACTACTTTTTAAGTAGACAGCTAGTTCCGTTGAGTAAATCAAAAACAGCTATGCGCGCCTACACTCATTTTTGCGAGTTTCCACACATTCCCGTTGTCGGAATATTTATGGTGGTGATTCAAATGCAGGAAAAGATGAACAAGCTCTTCAAGGTCTCACGTTCGTCAGCTAAAGGTCATCCAAGGGATATCACATGCACGTACGCGGCCGGAAGTCTGTGTCATGTGACCAACGATAGGAATGCTATCAGCACGTCACAACAGGTTGATCAGTATGGCCTCATGGCGTTCGTTCATGATTCACCCTGACTGTGTTGGCACGTGATTGAGCGCCAACGCTTGAGGCAGCATTTTCAAGGCCGCAGCAGTTAGCTGCTGCCTTGACTTACGTGGATGGTCTACCTCACCTGCAGCCAAATCATCTCAACTTGGTGGTTCAGAGTTCGCTTCCGGCCGTAAACAGTAACATCATTTTCCAAACCATTTGCTTAACCAGTTTACAATTTTGAATTCAACCGATAAACGACCGTTTTTTGGTTTTGATGTAAGTAGTATAGAACGCTTACTCAAAATCCGTGGGCAACCCACTATATGTTTCGACCTAATGAGCCTCAAACGGAGCACAACCGGTAGAAGGCTTTGTGCCGATCGTGAGCGGCCGTCGCACACTGTTCAATTCATAAGCACACAAAAAATATGTAATATCGTCTCACTGAAATCCCGAGACAACCTACGTGCCTACATAATGCGGAAGAATATCAGCATATCGCTGACCATGAGGAACTCCAGTGAGTCTGCAACTCCAGCAGTTTCATCAGATGACGAACAGGCTCTTTTTGACAGCCCACTGTTGAACACTTTCCATAGTGTGCTTCAGTTCTGAACATAGGGTCTTAATCCCAAACGCATGAATAGGCTTACTGTGGTATAAAAAAAGTGAACCCACACGCCCAGTTGACGCAGACACCACGTCTACATGAACTTGTAGGCCGTGCGAAGATTTCAGTCTCGAAGTTGCCACCGTTTGTCTGCGCACAAAAATGCGGTATAGGAAGGAGCTTTGCCGACAGCCGTCTGAAGTCTGGCAAATGGTGCCGTGGGCAACATACCCGATGAACAGCTGTCAATTAGGCGTGTGTGGGATCAAAGTGGTAGGGAGGCAAACGATTCACCCAAAATAATCTGACGAATGTTTTTTCTACTTCAGCCTTTCAAAGCCCTTTCGGGTGGTTTCGGTCTTTGGGTCAACAAGCAGGCAGACGTTGTCGAAGGCAGTAGACATCCACCATAATGAGAAGTTGTGGGAACAACTGTCTGGAACAATTACCTCGGTTTGGACTGCATAAACCATCCAACTCGCTACTATCAAGGTCACCCACACAAAGGAATGGGAACATTTCCAAAAGTTGAAGAAAATGTCAAAACTAAATGCCACTGTTCACGATTCCGGTTGTATGTCCTCTTAGAACGGTGCTCGTACAAAGCGAAGAAACGTCATACCTTTACCGGACGATTATTCAACTTTTTACTCATTTGGTTCAAGCCCCTGATAAGTCGTCGTATTGTTGAGGTACATTCATAGACTCAAGCCGTAGTGTTGGAGAAACAGCACAGTTATGCCCTGACGGTTAATCCATCTCTCGCTACTGAGGTAAATAAACCGTTGAATAAACTGTAAGCAGTGTTCTAGAAACCAATTGTAAATTGTGAGTAAACTACTGAAGAATGGATAAGCCCTGAGGTCATAAGATCAGTTCACGTGATACTGCCGTGAAAGCCGAGATTACGTTAGACTAGTTAGGGAAGCCAAATCATAGGCAATTATTGGAGCATGGAAGGAGAAATTTGTGATATCCAAGTAAACCATTCATACAGCTCAAGCGTGGACATTTTTACCTGTCCCGACGCGATAAGTCAGGTATATCAGAGTTGAAACTCCAGCATGGCCAAGGGGATGCACTGCTGATGAGCTCTACTTAGAGCGAAAATTGAGTCCAGCACTGTCTCCCCTCTTTTGGAATGGACTCACGACAACAAATGCTCCAGGAGAGAAGCTGGACAGTTCGAACGACAGTGAATTGGATGGGAAAGTATTATGATTTGGGTGGATGAAGTTATACTATATTTTACACATGTGGAAAGGATCTAATGATCTGACAATATAACACGAAGAAGAGACAAAATTTACGCATATGTGGTAACTATTGTGCATCTGGGACTAGTTTTCATTGTTTCGTCCTGCAAATGAATTCAGTCTATGTGGAAATTCCGAGAACCGGTGTATAGCTGTTTGATCCTTTCGGGGAATTACCATCAGTGCCCATCTCACAAACCTCCAGGATGATTCGAACGCACTAATTCCCGGCGGGTACTGATCGCACCTAGATGTGATATAGTACCATTCATTGTTCAGTCACAGAAACCACATCAGATGTTCACGTTGTTGACTGGCCCACCGAGTGACGAGTTGGTAGATTCACTCATCACGTGAATTGTTCTTCCTTCCGAGCTGCTTTTAACTGGTTGTACATCAGATGTTCACGTTGTTGACTGGCTCACCGAGGGACGAGTTGGTAGATTCACTCATTACGTGATTTCCTCTTCCTTCCGAGCTGCTTTTAACTGGTTGATAATGAGCCCTTCCTTTAGACTATCTTGACATGGGCATTTGGAGTGGCCCCATACGTCCCCAAATGAATCATTCCACTCTCTAGGCAGGTGATTGTGGCTGGTGATGACATTTACTTCACCACTCGCACTTCGAGAGACAGCTGAGCAACCAGAAAGACTCAAACAGCTTCGACTGGTTCAACAAAAACGACGGAGTGTTCACCAGCCCTGCACTTTGAGATGGTGTATAAGTTGATTGATGAAGCTTTCGCCACCAGTGGCCGTTTGGGTTTCTGTTTGATTGGTGTCGACCGACAAAAGTCCGAGAGTGATTTAACGCAACTAGACTGAGTCGTGTATAGGCAGTGAATGGCCCGACTGGAAGGAACCTCCCCCGCCACGGCAATGAAATTAATGGATGCATGGAGAAATGAGACCCACGAGATACCAGTTTTCTAGTAGTTGATTAATGATCCGGTACATCTGATTTTTGTAGCCGCTGACAAAACGAGACTAGGGGGTTGCAGACGATGAAGAGAATTCGGCAAATAGGTTTTAATCGCTTTTGAAGTGACAACCGTCAGCTGTCATCAACTGTTAATGCTGCCGTGAGTTGCTTTAAGCATCACTATGATTAGTAGCTCTAGACAGTATAAAAGTGATTTTGATGGTTGAAGTTACCACATCGTTCCCACAGTATTTTGATCAGTTCATTCACGGATCATCTGGTTTTTGTTGGTTTCGAAATGGATGAGTTCACTCCTTGAGATGTCTTGCTGACCCAGAACTAACGAAAATGGTCATCTGTGTATTGCCTTTGGATGTGCTTGCTGGTATACCCGTACAAGTCAGATGCAATAACTGAACCACTGAGGAAAGTGAAGGAAGAAGGCAAAATGAAGGGTGAAATGACACGTTTTCTGTCTCATTGGTTTTTTCCACCGGGCTTTTCCGATTAGTAGGCAAAGGAAAGGCGATCATAGTATACTTTCTAGCGACTAACATCGCCTCCAAAGTGAGTAAACTGATGCTGTTTTTTTTCGTATTAAGCTTTACTATCTTTCTGGTTTACGGATGCATAGCACAAATAAAGTATTAAAAAGGGGACTAACTTCTCTTATCCTAAAGGCTGTCGTAATATGCTACATTAAGACCCACTCAAGTGACCCGATTCGCCACTGCTGGCCCATCACAACGAATTCTGTGATGAGTCGATTCCGATGCCCAGTTAGGTGTGCGCGTCCCCCTACTGTAGGACTACATGTCGCTCAGATGAGTCTACAGATGAGTAAACACTAGTCTTTCTATGCTGAACTTACAGGCCTAGCAGCCTAGCGACATCGAAAGTCAAAAAATACCTGGTTCTCCATCCACGTACGTAAAGACAACTTTTCGAGGACAACTTATCCCAAGACACTAACCCTCCAAGACAGTGTATCCGCGGACACTGGGTCACAATAGCCAGAGACATGTTATCATGAAAATCTCTGCCTCGTGATACTTCGCCGTGAAACTTTCGTCGTTCATTGTATCTGAGAAAAATCAATCCGGCTGACACCAGCCGTACTTGAGTCTTCAAATGGAAGATCGTGGCAATCAGCGAAGCGAATCGGTTTCTCGTGGTCAAAACTGAGGCAACGTCCCTCGAACTCAGCAAAACGCAGTCAAAATAAACTGAATTGCATAGAACTGACTAACACTGGAACACATGACTGAATGAAGCAGATAGTATAGTAACTCAAATGATATAAATGGCTTTAGTGAGAGGTCAAGCATGTCGAAGTTCAGATACATAAGGAGTAGAAATGGAGGGCTACAACAGCATCAAACCCTTTCATAATATATGTTCACCAATGTTGCTTAGACAGCTATTTGTCGTCTATGTGAAAGTTTATCTTGCAAGCCGGGGGACAGTCGTGTTATTCTATTGCTAAAGGGAGTTTTAAGCTAAAGTATCTGAGGATAAAGTGTCTCGGAACAGAGTGTTCCGCGATATAGTACACTCAGGAGTATATCAGATAGGTACAGAATGTCCTGGAATACAGGATCCCGAGAATACCTTGTCCCGAAAACAGTATCATCGGGTAGCGAAAGGCTGTTGTGGCCCATAGGGAACGGTCAGCGTACTCACGCTACTGTAAGTTCGGCTGTAGTCACAACCACTGCAACATGAGAGAACAGCTATTGCGCTATCTAGCTGATGAATGATACAGGCCAGCCTCCAGATAAACCAGTGTCAATCGAAAGGACATAGACTGGTCGCTTCTTCGTCGCTTTGCCATGTCCGCCAGTCTATGAGGTTCAGCTTGCAACCAGAAATGGTGCATTTCTGAACAAAATGGCTCAGTGGAGTTTCCACCATATAATCTTCACCACCCGTCTGTGGCAGAATATTTCATGTCACTGCATCGACTAACCAAAAACTCATAATTGAGGTAGGATACCTTCACCACCCATCTGTGGCAGAATATTTCATGTCATGTAACCAAAAACTCATAATTGAGGTAGGATAGCTTACAATGTCACTCGTTTCACGAAAACTCTACGAGATCTTGAAGGCCGATACCCACACTGGATGTGTGCAGGTGTTCGAAATCCGAAAACGCAAAATAATTGGATCCGGCTTTATAGCGTTAAATTAGATGATCAATGAAGTTCTGAGATGTAATCATGGGGAACACTTGTCACGAAACATCTGAACACCACAGAGACCTTATATTTCTCCCTGGAGATGAACGTGAACTCATTTGTGGTGTTCAAATGAAGAGTAGCGGTTCATCACCAACTCTCCTTTATTTGAACCAGCCTGACGTCAGATAAGTTGTGATGTCATTTCAGCTAGTACTGTGTGAAACATCTGGACATTTCATACTCATTACTGATCCGCCAGCGGAAGTTCAAAGGAAGAATATTCAAGCATTCCTACAAGAACGCGAATTCCATTCCTATACCGGGTCCTTGCAAGGTGGCAAGCTACAAGAATTGTGAAACACCCTGTACAGTTAGTCCAGCAGAAATATACCCAGTTTGAAATTTAAAATGCCAAAAAGGGGATCACCCAGTACAGGCTAATAGAAGTAGCGTTCAAATGACTATGAGACCTATCGACCTCGTTTAGGAATTCAAGGTAACCGATCTTTCGTGAACAAAGAGCTTTTCGGGTTTTCAGTAGAGATTGAATACGGTACGCGCAACGCATTCCTTCCTGGGATGCCTCGGTAACCTCCGTCTGCACTCGTTCATCATTACTGAAACTTAATAAGAGTATGTTATTTAGGTGAACTCAAACCATCAGGGGACAGGGGAACGAAAGCCACATTTATAGGCGCTATCCTCGTGTGAATTTGTTATTGACATTTTCCGGAGGAAAACAGTATATCTAGCTTAACACACATGATCTTTCTATGTACACTGTGTTTTCAAATGAGAAACTGCAGTTGGGGGCATATAGTTGGTAAATACCCCGTAGATTTTGAGCTCAAGATAGCTAGGTGGATAAGGCGCAAACTTACCAGCCAGAAGGCTCGAGGTTCAAACTCGAACCCAGCATTTCAACCACTCCTGTCCAGGCTCCGGCAGCCTCGCAGTATCTCATCCCTCATGATTCTTTCGGAAGTCATGGCAGCGGGGCATAAAACCTAGACGATAAGTTCTGGATAGTCCATCTTGAAGCTACATTTGGCTGATTAGTGCGGTAGGATGTTCAGCTGACGCGTGTGCACAACAGCACGATGAAAACCGATGGCCGTCTCCAAAATACTGTCTACCACTCTTGTGTTTGGTTGCCCCGGTCAGCATGACAGCAAGGTTGCTCTGGATGACTTGAATGACTTCAGAGCATCCGCTTCGTGTCAGGACCACACACACGGGACGAAGTTTAACTCGGCCCGCATCCACCCACTGCACTAGTTTGTCTCGGGCCAGAAAGACTTAACCTCTCCGCTCAAATACACATGCTTGACATATTCAAATTGTCATTTCAATTACCGTGAGGCCCACGGTCAAACAAATAATAGTTCAGTCAAACATTTGCGCTAAGTACACATCATTACTCGGGTATGAAGCCGATCGGAGTCCGATCGGTTGTGCGTGCTTTGTAAACATGAAAAATAAACCGGATGTTTATCGCTCCTTTTTATTTCACCAAAAAAAATCAACGCATCTGAAACCCCCCCCCCCTCTCGTGGTTCGCGGACTGGATAAACCTATGGGTGTCATGTGAGCTTTGTACGCTAATGCAACTGATTCATCAGACTGTGGAGTTTGTCATTGTTTATCAACTTCATTCTACTTATGTTTGTCGATTCGACACTTGATGTCTGTGACCGAGGCCGACCGGCAGTAAGGGAGGTAAACTTCACCAGCGTATCTTGCTAGAAGTCTTCAAGACGGTTGAGGCTGAGGTGAGGGGGTGGGGGTGGGGAATGCGCCTGAGCAAGGTTTCCACCGACAGGTTAAATGATGGAAGGTCATAGATATCACTGAATTTGAATAAGCTTGAGCAAAATTCACGATATGATGTTTATCTGAAGGTATACTGTGCCCTAAAAACCGGAGACACACTGTCTTGCATCAACTATTCAGATATTTGTGACTCAAGTTGGTAGGGGAATATGCTGTGTACAACATTACCTGTGCTCGTGTATCACATTCACCTGCTCATTTGTGACCTGATCCGATATCGGTTGAAATCAATGAGCACCATGTCAGGTAGTCTGCCAACAATTCTACGAATATATGTTCTACAATCGATATCAGAAAGCAGTGCAGTACCGTCCAGCGAATCGTACTTTGTAGTGGACACCTGCGGACAACTGAATCAACACTGAAATGAGTTGAAGCACCCCCAAGTAGGATTGGTTCATCCGACAGATGTGATACCCAGGCAGACAGTGTAAGAGTACGGTTCCTGTATGATCCTGTGCTAAGGCCGTGATCTCAAAGCAAGGAATTGGTTGATTAGCCCGAACGCGCGATCTAGCTGCCTTATCTGACAAGTAACATGTAGTCTAATTCAACGACGAAAGATCAGTGATAATTGCGGCGATACCGAATTCTACGAACTTCGCAAATGAGCAGCAAACTATATATTGAATTAGACGTGGGCACACAGTATAGATAGGTAGACCGTGGTTCTATCAGAAATCAACAGTAAATAATGAGCGGGATTAAAGGAAAGCTTACGGCTAGATTGAATCTTGGACAGTTAGCAACACAGGATCGCACAGAAAGGGCTATCGGACAAATTGAGCGGGAGAGTTGTGCAGTTCAAAGGGGGGCAAAATGTGTTCAACAACAAACTCAGAAACGAATATGAATAAATCGAGTCGTGAAAACAGTCGATTCTGTATAAAATAGAATAGTTCAGTCTTGAAAGCAAAGCTGTCACCTGAAGAGTAGTGAATTCGTCTGAGGAATAGGGAAACATAAATACGTTACGTAATTAACATTTCCGTTCCCAACTAGTTTCACATTAGAGCAATGGGATGGCAGATTCTAAGTAATGCGTAATTGGCTCACATTCCATTTGTGAAAGATATAGAGAAAAACCGACAAGATATATGTGGAATGGAATTGGAATGACCCATTTAGGAGAAACCAGATGCTCTTGCTGTTAACTTACCGTCCACATTTCAAAGTTTGCCATTTTATCCACGTTTCTGAAAAGGTTTCCGAAATCGTTCCTTGGTGCGGAGACATGCACGGTTTAACTATAGCCAATTTGTGTCCCTGGACTGGTTCACTTTGGTATCATCACGAACTTGAAAAAGCATTGGGTAAAGCCACTGATCTCACTGTGCTCATCTTACCAGCTCGTCCGCGTTAGAAAAAAACAGCAGAACCTACGACATGTCTCAACTCATATCCTGTCGAAGCCTTTGAGTCACGTTATGGACACTGTTCGGTAGGATTACAAGTGACTCACCGTGTGTCTAGCTTTCTTATATAAAAAAAACAACAGTCCCCCTACTTGCTTCGAGGATAACAAGGCACTCCGGTATCAGGGTGGAAGTGACTCAGTAAGAAGCATGGGTAGTGCTTTAGACAGTAGTCCATCCAAGAACCTTGCACAATGAACGTGTAAGATTCACTCCCTAGCGCACTTACTCAAACCAGGAAATCCGGTGAAACTAAGAGACAGTAGAACCGTATCCTCAATGCAGTGTTTGCTCCCCTCCCCAAAAAATAGTCCTGGATTATTTAACCAAATGTGCTAACGGCTAGATGGATTCATCCTTATCAGTCTTATCTCTGTCATGATGAATGGGAGAGGAAACTGCGATAGAGCACCTAACACAAGCCTTATCAGAGACGTTAGTTCAGCACTACCTCCCCCCTGGTGATTAGTCAACGCTGACGCTGTGTCTTACTGTGTAACGACAGCTTATCTACCAGGCTATCTGACTTTTTACACACTTGCTACTCGGTAAAACCCAACAAATCACTTTGATCCAGAAACCTCCTCGCTTGAATACGGCGTGCAGGTCAGAAGATCAGTTATCTTTGGAAGGAGCATGCAGCAGCCTTTGTCCAGATAACAGCGGTCATTACGGGTAAGCTGGAGGTGTAAGCCTCGGACTGATATTTCGTAACTGGTTTGTTCTACCAGAGACATGTCTTCACTGCTCAGTGCAGGAGCATCGGCGCAAGTTCTGACTGTCCCAGTCAGAATACAATGAACCCATTGGCTTGCAGAAGTCCGAAGACATTGCAAATGGGAGTTAAGTCTACCAGGCTACAAGTAGGTGCTGAAGCATGTTGGGCAACGAATGTGCATGCGCTGACCATTATGTGGTCTGCAGCTCATCGGTTCTTCCTTGACGGGTGGTATATTTTCCAATGCATCAGGTCGGATCAGTCGGGGTTCGGCCTAGATGTCAGTATTCACATTGGGGCGAGAACGAGTGTCTGCTAATCCACAGTTTTCTCGCTAGGGTTATCCTTGGATGAAGAGGTATGAAACAAAAAAACATTCTTATCACGTTATCGATAAAGTTGATCCGCAACAGCCCTACTGATTGAAGATACCGCATCTAAGACTTGTTGACAGCCACGATGGGGATGCACCAAGCCTATGTGACCATCGCAGTTTAATAGTCCGATCTTAAAAAAACTAGGTAACTATAGCAGTTGATACAATGCATGCAAACGTATGCACTAATCCAGTTTAGACGAACCGTAGCACCTATAGAGGTGAACTTATGAAGCACTTGTTTTACAGCATGCAAAAAGCTTTCCTTACAACCTTCCCCCCATCCTGGAGCAAACGAGCACATCAAAGAGGCAGGGAAAATGACTTTTTTACCTCACGAAAAAAAAACAGCACAATTAAAATCACTTTTTGCCACTGGCCTGAATTTGCCAACAGACTGACTCGTTCGATGGTCATGTGCAATGCTGTTTCACCCAGTCACGACACCGGACTTGTTGAAATGGCTTGGTTCGATCGATACATAACACAGGCCACTCAGAAAAATCAAAAAGTTGCGGCGTGGATTGAAATGAAAAGCAGAACGGCTAACGCCAGGGAAAACCATAATCATTTTTAAACAGGTGTGATTGTGTTTCGGTGTTTTTGTGCTTGTTTTTAAACACAAGTCCCCTTCATTCCATTTTCGAAGTTCTTGGTCGAGTGTCTTTAGTTAACACGTTTTCTCCCTTGGGCTGTCTTCAGCAATACTCAAACACTGTAGTTTCTTTCATTCTCTTCAGCTTATGGATCAGAATCGTTCCCTTCTTAAAGCCTGATTCGACTGATTCATGACAATGTAAAAATACTCGGTTTTACTCGGTTTTGATGCACAAAATTAGTGAGTGAGAACCCAAGTTCAACATCTGCAACTTTTGGTTCCCCACTTCCCTTGAAAACTCGAAATTACCTTCCAGGGGGAAGCCCTATCAGTCTGAGGACCACCGCACCAAATGATTGAGATGCATGAGCCCTATGCAGATCTGACAAGTTGATGCATTTGTTCAGTACACTGAACACCTGAAGTACCCTCTCGGAACAAGGTGAAGAGACTGAAGACACAACGGAAAAATCAATGAAGACCACAAACGGACCGTTGAATTATCTTTCGCTTAGTGTGATCTGTAGAAAGCAGTTCCTGATAGCGCTCCTCTCCAGCATGGGAAGAGGGCATCCCATATCTCATATGGGCCATTATCTGAGAGTCCGCACAAGAGAAGCCGATCAACACTAGACCACGTGACGTGAACTGCGTGGATGAGCGATATAGTGTATTGCCCATATGCAATCTGATCGCACTGGTGACCAAGCCCCCCAACCACGAAAGCTGAACGACACCGTTTCCAACTTTTATCCGGAAAGTAAAGAGTGCAAATTTTCTTCCAGGTTCATGAGAGGCTCACTAATAGTGATCCTCACTGATGACGAATCAGCGGTCTTCATTAGGAGTTGACGTTCCCTTAGAGATTGGAATCCATAATTGAACTTTCAGAACCTCTCGACTATTTATAACATGAGCATTGGTCAGTTGCTTGCAACAAACCATAATTATAAACTTGGGCGACGAATTTCGTTCGCTGACTTGACAAACACTCACCCGGTACCAGAATAAGCCTGTAACACCCATGCGGGTGGCATCTTTGACAGGAAATATCTACCGTGGTCTTTCAAACAGACCGATTACTAAGGAGATGGATGAGTTGACATTTTTGGTGCCCTTGGAGCTGTTCGCATTCTAAGATTGGGTCCACTTCCTCGTGCTTTCTAGAAAAAGAGTGAGTAAGGTGGCAATTGACAGGTGTGGCTGTCAGGTTCTATCCAGATTATCTGACTAAGTGCTGCATGTGTAGGTACCGCGGATGTTTGTGGTAGTCTAGGTCCCTCCTTGTTCCATCTCTTCTTCTTTACATTGTTAGACTTTATTCAACCAATTGATGTGTATGCAACCGTGAAGCACCAGTTTCTCTTCTGGTTTTGTTATCAGTAATAAAGATGGCGATGATGATGATGATGATGATGATGATGATGATGATGATGATGATGATGATGATGATGATGATGATGATGATGATGATGATGATGATGATGATGGTTCTCTAACCTATGGACATCAACAGTGGAAAATAACAAGATACATGGGCAAGTCCCTGTCATTCTTAACTCGGCCGAGGAATACGTAATCGGACCAATCACTGTACAGTGGCAAACTAGTTACCCTTGGAGAGCAAATAGCTGAATTACTATGTTATTGAGACGGATAGTGTGAGGGAACATCGACATTGTAGAGCTTAGATGTGGTGCTTTTGGGTAAAATAGAACACTCCACAGGCAGGATGGTGATTACCTCAGAGGACGCTAGAGTTCTAGATAACCAAAGAACTCATAGTTGCAGGCACTGCACTTCGGATGACTTCTCTTATTACCTTGGATCTAGACTCACCGTATGTGCAAGGGTTCAGTGCCGAGAACTTTGAGCGTGTAGCCAGACATTTGTTTGAGCTTGTCCATCGCTCGAAAACTGTCTTCTTCGAATGAGATTAGCGTAATTTAACCACTCGGTGAGTCATAACCAATTTGTGCTTTTTCTTAGCAGACCAGAACCTTCCTTAAAAGGTAACGTTTTCCCCTAAAAGGACTGGAGCCAAATAGACCGATGGATTATTTGTTCTTCCTCTAGCGATGGATAAGCACATGCTGCGTCAGCGACGATGAAGCACAGCAGATTTACAGTACAAGGGCAGTCCACACGGCATTGGTTGAATTCAAAATGGCTTTGATCTTTTGGCCTATGTTTGCTCATTTTATCAATATCTCAACTTCGAGGATGATCGTCTGAACAGATAACTACCCGTCAATGCAGTGACCCCACAACCAATGACGACACTAAAAGGTCATGTGTCCCCGGTTCGCATCTTTACAGAGGGTGATTGTGGTAATGATTTTTAAATTGACTTGATATCTATTTCGAAATACGGGTATTTTTTCCACCGTGAAAATTTAACTGGACTTAGGGGCTTCGTGTGGCATCGAGCTGCCAGAAACGCTCTCCCCTGTGAACTCATCTACTTCACACTTTGGGCAATTGGGGGAGTGCTTTAATGTTACCATGAATTAGCAGGCCTGGGAGTTGATTCTCAATCTGGGGTTAGCGGCTGTTCGAAAAACCTGACAGGTGGGATTCCTCCCTCTAGATGATTACGGAAATTAACGGAGCGCTCTAGTCGACACATCCATTCCTCCTTTTTCACGTACTATTTGCCCAGAACCGAACTCCAACAAGGAGTTTTATCTGGCCAGCTTATTGCTACCAGGGTCAACAGTATGATTTAGTGAACGAGAATCATTCAGCTAAATAGCGTTAAAAACATTGTTCTGTAATGAGCATATAATTTTTTGAACCAGAACTGGGAGTTTCGAACAACTTAGACATGCCGGATCATGTGAAAATTGAGCTCCACCTTATGAATGAGGCTTTTTGGCCGACAAATGTGTGTGTGTGTGGTTGATTATGAAGGTCAAGTCCACCGCGTTCCCAAAATTGATTGAGGCTGGTCACGTGTATGCAGTAGGTTCCGCCAGATGAGGTTTTGATGAAGTTATAAAACAACCAAAGTCCTATCTAGCAAGCATTTCGTGATAGTGAAACAAACTATTTTATTGAAGGATGCTACTCACAAGACTACCTTTGACAACCCAGGACAGGTTCCGCCCTTATTGGGGCTCATCTGATAGGTGCAGGCCCCATGTTTCTGTCAGTCAACCTTATGCTCTACTATGACCTAAGTAGAGTGAAGTAATGTAGTTATTATGAAGAGTCCTCACCGGAAGAGAACTCTTCGATTGCCCTCCAGAATGCTCCCGAAATAATAATTTAGTCAAATTCTTATATTTCTGCTGAATGTTTAGCTCGCTTTCCCGAAGTTACTTCGAAACTATTCATCCACCGCAAGCTTAGCAGCTCTGAATGATCACGAAAACGTTGAGCAGCATACACAGAGCACCGTTAATGAAAATACTAGTGTTTCGTACATCCGAATACTACGAAACAGAGAACTCAAAACCATATTCCACTGACTACGTACAGGATGTGTAGGGAAAACCTGCGATCGGGTAAACCAAGGTTATCCCTAGGTATTGTTAGATGTTCAGAGCCGGTCTGTGTCGAGGACTGAGCCTTGATTCGCGACGACATTGTAAACTGATCAGTGTTCATAAAAGAAATTACTCACAAGGTTGCAGGAAACTCTTCGATAGTCCACGACCGGTTTCGCCCTTCCACTTCGGCCTCATCAGGTAGGCGCAGTCCCCAAGTTTCCGTCAACCTAATGTTCGACTTGAACACAAATTGGACTGTTTTCGAGAAATACCCACATTTGCCAACTGAATCATGAGGCGGCCTGTGTGCAGCACATTAAGTTGTAGAATACCATAAACGAGAGATTCAGTTGAGTCTCTCGTGAAAACCAAATTGATTTGCGAATGAGTGATCAGTGTTCGGTTTTCACCTGATCAAGCGATTCAAGACCCATCGTTTGCCATTTGACCCAACCCTACCATGGCACGGGTTTACGGGCTGTCAAAACTACCAGAATTCGACTGGGCAGATGCACGATTGTTTCCTCACAGTGGGTGCTACTAGGACTTTGTCCCTGTCAAAGCACACGGTTCGTAGAAAGCTTCGGCTGCATACGTCCACATCTGCGTGTTCGAACAAGCAAGTTGAACTAGTTGAACTTTGCAACCTAATAAACGAACAGAGATACTAACAATTGTAAAAACAGGAATGAAATGAGAATCACATCATACGGGTAGCTCACAAATCCGATAATTCGAAGTAATTATATTTGCTCGTCCGTTTTTCTCATTGCTCTTCAGAAGTTTATTGGAAGTTTGGTGACCTCAGCGTATATGAAACTCAGAGGCAGATTGGCAAACTCCAGGGTCACCTTATTTTCTGCTTACGGCATAGTTGCAGCAGAACAGTTTTGAAGGAACATTACTCATGAGTTTGTTGAAAACTATTGTACAGCCCACAATTGGTTTTGCTCTTCATGGGGCTCACCAAATAGGCGCAGTCTTCAAGTGATCGTTGGCTTGTTCGCTGAGCTGGGCAAGTCGATTGCAAACGTTTCATCACCAGTGCGTTATTGGGGAGCGTAGTGGTGCGTAGCGGTGGGTTGGTGGTTGTGCAGTCCCCAAGTTTCCACGGGTAAGTACGCACAGTCTTCAGCAACCTTGTGAGTAGTTTCCTTTGAGAAAATATACTGCGATTTCTAGACTATCATCCCAAAAGGAACATAGGGCTGGCTTTTGCGCAACATGTTCGTTTCATTTGGAATTCTCCTAATTCAATCCTATTAAAACCAGATTGATGTGCAAACATGTATCTTTCGCAAACCAAAGTATTCCTTACAAATCTATGCAGCAAATCGTGGCCTTTGGACTTTTCTCCCCAAACGGGCCACAGGGTAGACAAACGAATCGCGAGGTGTAGATTTTCACTACTGTGGTAGCGTGCAGGAAGAACAATAACTGACACAAGATGTCTTTCATTCAGTTGGATTCCAGTTTTCCTCGACTAGTCGACCAAGACGGCTGGGAACAAAAAGTCTGTTGTGCGCATCACCGGTTGTCATTCGTGCTCGCGAAAACCTCACTTTATCGGAGAACACGGAAGTTGTGTGGGGTTAACTATTGTCTGCCTGGTTTCCAGCTCATTCAATCGGCAGTAAATGGGTAAATCACATAACGGTGTAAAGCCGTTAACTCATGAATACTGAGAACCGAAAATGTATATGTAACTGTGTGTCCTTGCATTTGGTTCCTTTAGTCGGTGGTGTCCGGTCTGCTTCGGTGGGCTTCGTGATTGAAAGGTAGTAACTATGTTAGTTTTTCCTGTATCACGAATTCACTGATATGCAGACAAACCGTGTAATAACCTCTCTTGCTGTGATGACAAAACCAATGAGACTAGTAACGTTTTGGTAAGCCCTCCATTCCCCGTACACGCAATCCGAATTACTAACGTGACCAGCGTGATTAGTACGAAATCAGTACAGTCCAGTCCGGTAGAGATGGTCCTTTTCACCAAACTTAATGGAAAGCACTCATTACTCCTATGTGTATGCACAACATTGGATCGATTCCGGATAGTTATAGATGTGAAAATAGTCCCGTTTCTAATTTACTAGCCTGTCTCATTTCCCCAAACCTCACGATGCAGAACAGAAATCAAGCCAGCTCAGGAGAGTCTAGCGTGAGATTCAAAGTAAAATGTACATAGCTCTGCAGGGTTTCTGACTTACTAATCCTCCCTGCCTGGCACTATCTGTCCAATCGTGTCCAAGTCGTGTAGGAATGAACTGAGCTTTTTCTCCCCATTCATGTGTATAAAGCTGAGATTCCCATCTCCATGACTTGGCAGCTTGTAGTTATCCTGAAAATCCATACAATTATTGTTTTAGAAACTAAGAAAACAAGGCATATTGGACGAACCACGAAGTAACGAGGTGGAGGGTAGCCAACACGCAAGAATTAATGCTCCTGAAAAGAATCGATAGAATAACTTGGTACATTCTGCTATGAAGTGTACTGTCTGATAGGCCTACAGTTTAGTAGCGCTTCCAGTTGCAACGGGAGGGATACTTTAACAACAGAGAGCTAAAAACTCATCTTTCTTAGGCAGTTAGTCGGTTGCAGTATGCTCACCAGTCTTCATCCCTGAAAATATGCATAGTGATCCATTGATCTACCGATTCACCACACTCCACTCACAAAATATCATTTTTTGAAACTCATCTCAGATGAATATGGCAAGTGCCCGAGCCTATTTGGTTTCAAAAGCCGATCACCACATGAGATGTTTTGTGCATTGTTCTCATCCCGGCCTGCACAGAGACGCTTCATTCAATTGTGGTTGCAGTAGAAAAGGGTGGTAACAAACTAATCCGGTGTTTAACAGAAGACGCAACTGAATCCAGCTGAATATCTAGTTTATAATGGCCCTCTTCGAATGAATGTGCTGCACCAGGCCGCCTCATTTTTCCTTTGTTATGATATTCGAGATACAGCAACACGTTCCTGTTGTCTAGATGCAACACACTACCGGTAAGTTTTCTGAGATTTCTTTGACAGTCCACAAACGGTTTTTCTCTTCCACTTCGGGCTCATCAGGTAGGCACGGTCCACGAGTTTCCATCAACCTTAGGTGTTCTACTTGAACCTAAGGTGGATAGGCGACTTACATTCGTTTACATACTGAGCTGGTTTTAACGAGAGACTCAGCTGAATCCCGGCAGAATCTCTTATTTATGATATTCCTTAACTGAATAAACTGCACACAGGTATGATATTCGTGATACTGCGTTATACTTTATTGACTGAATGCGAGAGATTCAGCTGAGATTCAGCCGAGTCCCCGTCAAAAACAACTTAATGTATTTGGTGAGTTATTCGTAATTTGGGTTCAAGTAGAACACGAGGTTGATGGGAAATCACTAACTGTGCTTATCCAATGAGCACGAAGTGGAATGGGCGAAATCGATAGTGGGTTTTAGTAGTGTTTTCAACAACCTTACCAGCAGTGTGTTTCGTTGAGATAGTAGTGCAAGCGTTTTCGTGCTATCGTAGGAAAAATGGAAATTTTAGTTACAGATAATTGCCAAGAGCATCTTCGATAATTTCCTTACCATCATTTCTCTGATTTTGTCAGGGCGCGCCCAGACAGAAGAAAAAGTACATGTGCAGAGAGTGACGCATCCCCAAGGTCACCATCGGTTCGACACGTCCGGATAGTAGGTGAGTTGGCGGCTCCCACGGAACGCGGCTCTCACCAAACGGCTTAGCAACACACGACCAGCGTAGTGGGTCTGAGAACGTTCACGACCGGAACACCACCATTGGCTGTACGGAGCGAACAAGTGAACGAGCATATTTGACCAATTAGTCATCCTATATATATTTACGCAGACGCCTGTATGTTTTGTCCTGGCAATACAGCCGTGTCCCCAGTTCTCTGTCTTCCCCCTATCGCGTAGTCTGGCAGGCGCAGTGCAGGCGTAACCCAATAGCTCGGCCACCGCACAACACGACAGATTTGATGAACGTGAAGATAAGTTTCGCAAAGTTAAGGTGGCCGGAATGTATGCTAGCTATGCACAAATGAAGAGTGCCGGGGAAGACTGTTTCCCATTCCGACTCCTAGCTCTAGCTGAACCGTGATATGGCAACGCAAAAGCAAAGCGGCTACTCCAGACTGAGTGTTCTCGAGTCTTCTTGGCTGCGGTTCGTGCAAATGAGTAAACAGCATGCATAATTTGTCACGTAAGCGGTTC
>NW_008751699.1:783082-788238 GCF_000715545.1 Opisthorchis viverrini | reverse complement strand
CATATTTGACCAATTAGTCATCCTATATATATTTACGCAGACGCCTGTATGTTTTGTCCTGGCAATACAGCCGTGTCCCCAGTTCTCTGTCTTCTCCCTATCGCGTAGTCTGGCAGGCACAGTGCAGGCGTAACCCCATAGCTCGGCCACCGCGCACAATACAACAGATTTCTTGCTAAAAACGCCATGGTAACCATTGCCTCACCAGCACTGGACCCTTCTCATTCATCCACCTAGGTTCTTCAGGTTCAGTTTCCATTCCAAACTACATTTTATTTTCATGTTTCTTTTCTCTACTACTCTTCACCTATGGTTTTATGGAGCCCCTAAGTCTCTTCGGAGTTGTATACGTTTTGTTTCATAGCATGGTCGTTAGTGTATGTGTCGTTGAGTCGAGTCTTTAGATTTATCCCGTCTTGTCCAGCGTCACTGTCATGCTTCCTTTGGGGCTGACAAAATAACGATGATTCTGTTCTTGTTGATGCTGTCTATTGGCCTTTCCTCTTTAAAAGATTATGTATGTTCTGTTCCACATGATAGCTGGGAAATGTTGAGGCGTATCATTTGCTGGGTTTCTACATTGAGGCCATTTTGACACTGACTTAGGTTGCCTATCTATCTCTTTCAAAACAATACTCATTAATGTAATGAAAACAAAAAAGGGTTCAGTCGGACCAGAAAAATAAACTGGAACCCTTTTGCACGTTGATTTTCCATACATTACTCCCTAGATCTCAAGAAACCTTCCATGGACAATGCAGCTGATAAGATCACACACTAGGTAAACTCCGACAAGTAGGCAGAAACTGACCGAAACAGTAAGGTTTATGAGTGTGAATGGTCATGCATAAACAGATAGCCTCATTCGGTTTGAAAAGAAATGATGAAAAACTGGATTTCAAGTTTGCCGTAGACGGACTGGCTTACCTTTCCCTATACTGTCGTATCGGAAAGGAAAGTGTTTCAAAAAAGACCGAATTCGGCCATCACTGGTAGCTAACTCCTTAGGCTGTCACGTTTTTCCAGGTGCGACAATCGACCCAAGGGAGAGAGGGAGAGTCGGGAAATCCCGGCATCCCTAGATAGAAATGTCATCTGGACTCCAATTTAATCCAACACAGCAGGTTTTGTGCCTCATGGACATGGTCTATACTAAATATATTCATCTGCCCAAAAGGACTGCCTCTCTGCTACCAGAGAATTCACTTTTTTCCTTTTGGTAATACTAATGATGCAAGAAGTATTTTATCCCGAATGAGTACGCGGCAAATCGCCTTTCACGTACGATAAGCTAATGCGTGGACGTTCACATTCCAGGCAAAAGGTGAATGGCAACCCGCAACCTACGAATGACTTTTTTCCCGATAAAAAATCGTTCAGCTGTAATACCCATGCGGCACCGAACTGCCATGCATACCGAAAGAGGCACGAGGGCTGGGAGCTGCCAGGTGGCCCAAACCTTGACGGAGGAAATCGAGATACAGAGATCGGTTTCGAATCAGGGACCTTCTGGTCAGTAAACTCGCGCTCTGACCACCAAGCCATCTCGCCCTTTTTTCTCAATAGGGGTACTAGGCTGCGCTCTTCATGATGTAGAAACTTAAATGTTAGAGCAAGATGCTCGAAAACTAACGAGATACTACTAATAAGGTTGCTGCATATTCGTTGACAGCCCACGACCGGTTTCGCCCTTATTGGGGCTCATCAGGTAGGCATCGTCCCCAAGTTTCCGTCAAACTTATGTTCTACTTGAACCCAAATTGGACAGTTTTCGATAAATACACTCATTTGCAAATTAATTTGGTTTTGTGGGAGACTCACCCGGAACCTAGCTGAATCTCTCGTTTGTGATCATGAGGTTACCCGGTGCAGCACATTCACATGCTCGAAAACATCATAAACGAGAGATTCAGCTGGGTTCCAGGTGTGTCTCACGCAAAACCA
The DNA here is from genome assembly GCF_000715545.1 of Opisthorchis viverrini. Lineage (NCBI taxonomy): Eukaryota > Metazoa > Platyhelminthes > Trematoda > Opisthorchiida > Opisthorchiidae > Opisthorchis > Opisthorchis viverrini. The sequence continues at coordinate 786,294 of NW_008751699.1, read as the reverse complement.
AATTTCTTTGCAACTCAGCGTATTTCGATAAAATAAATTATTCGTTATTAGCAGCGTCCCAATGGTTGCCTGAAAGACCAAGCGCTAATATAAGTTATTGGCCTGAGCGTATTTCGATAAAATAAATTGTTCGTGATTAGCAGCGTCCCAAAGACCAAGCGCTAATATAAGTTATTGGCAGTAAAAGGAGATTTTGGAGTTTTCAATAGGGATTCCGTCCTGTAGGTGAAGCAAATCTCTACGGGATAGCTGAGAAGCACTGTACGACTGTTTCATCCCTATTGGGAATCATCGGTGCACACCTAGAGAAACTTCAGAGAGCCTCAAACCCGTGATCACCCAGCAAGTAGCCTGAACGCTTTACCGACCAACCTTTCTGGCATAGATTTGCTTCACTTACAGGATTAAACTCCATTGTCAATATAAGTGTAAGTGAACACTAGCAGTTTACTCTTAGAAGAGCTCCACTGTGTCGAACGGGATCAGATATCGCTCAGCAACCGACTTGCCTTTGCATAGGTTTTCACGTGTACAAACAGCGGTCAACAGGTACCCAAATACGTGATAACAGCTCGACCCTGGAGTAGGTTATCACTCAGTGAAGGGTGGAGACATCGGTTCTTGTTTACCCTACCTGTCCTTGACCCATTATACCGGCGGCATTGTTCTAGGAGTAAACAAAACGGGCGATGTTCAACATGTGGAGAGACTTGCATAGCGCCTGAAGGTAAGTTGGTACGCACAAGCAAACAAACGCATCCACGTTACAAGCGAGATTGCTCCAAAATCCAACACCCTGTTCGGGTAAAAGCAGTTTTTCAACTGAAACCTTCACATTTATAAAAAAAAGTTTAGGTAATCTAGGTAATTTAATTAGGTAAGTTAATTTCCTAATGGATAGTGAGCACTTCTAAAACTTATTAGGTTTGGCGATGACCGGGTTTAAACTATTGTGTACCATGGACTAATAGATCGTTTTTCACCACGTTTTGAACGTTTTTATGAACGTTCTTGTCCGAAAACGAATTCTAGACTCGGGTATGCTCATTCCATCTGAATAAGGATGAAAATCGATGCTGTATATAGGAAGAAAATAGTGGAAAACTGGGGTAGTTTTCTTGACTGCATCTGATAGGGACAAACTAGGGTATTTTCATAAAGGAAACTACTCACAAGGTTACTGAAAACTCTTCAACAGCCGGGGTTTGCCCTTCTTGGGGCTCGAAGGGTTTTCAGCAACATTGTGAGTAAATTCCTTTATGAAAATATACTACGATATCTTGAATATCGTTCCAACTGAAACATGAGGTGGCCTGTGTGCAGCACATTTATTTGTAGAATATCATAAAAGAGTCTCGTGAAAACCAAATTGATTTTCAAATGAGTATATTTCTCGAAGACAAACTAGTGTATTCATGCGGTTATTGTTCATAGTAGCATTGCGCGGATCCACAATGAATGTTTACAATACAGACACGACTGAAGCGCGTGAAAACCTTCCGAATGTCAATAGCCGTGCAACATTTGAGGCTTATTTGTTGCTGCTTCAATTTGGGCAACATCATGTATACACTCTCAGTGTTATTGCATTTGTTCAACACGCAATTGGTTACTGATTTAATTTATTCAGAACGATATTATGCTTCCTGCGATACCAATGCATGTTTGGGTCGGCATACAGCCCTACTTTCAACCGGCGACTTGCATCCACTTTGAAATTCCATTGAACCGAACGAGAGGCTTAACTGAATCACTTAGTTTTGATATGTCTCAACTAAATCTGCTGCACAAAGATGTCGGTTCGGGAAAATAGGCTACGATTTATCGAATATCATCCCGAATGAAACATGAAGCAGCCACGTTAAGCACATTTATTTGCAGAGGATCGTCCTAAATGACAGATGGAGCTGGATTCAGTAGAGTCACCAGTGAAAACCAAACTAGTGTGCAAATGAGCGTAGTGGCTGAGTTTCATTCAGTTTAAATTCGAGTAAAACATAAAGTTGACCGAAATCCGGAGACTGCACCGATCTGGTGAGCCCGAAGAAGGGTAAGACTGGTCACTGACTGTCGAGAAAAATTTCAACAACTTTATGAGTATCTTCAAGAACGATAGACACCCGTCTGATGGCATAATGACCTGATCCTGTGTACCCCCGTGCGCGTGTCATCATTCAAAGGAAGCGTCTTAAATTCCCCCTGTCAGTGGGAAATGGCCAACCATGGAATACATATTGGTGAGGAAACACGTACGAGTGTTTTTTGATCAGCCAGTCGAAATCTCTGTGTACGAACATATTGTTACATCGTCTGGACCACACTACGTTCAGATAGAGTGTAGTCGGCTTGATAAATTTATTTGCAGCTTACTGCTTTTCTTAAAGTTCTACCTGTTTTCGTACGATAGAGTAACTTCGATGCTCAAACACTGTGGCAGAGGAGAAATTCAAGGTTACGAAACCGCCCACATCCAGCTGATGTCAGCTGGCATCTCTGGACAGTTGATCAGTCATTGTTGCGAATGAACTGTTAACTGTTTTCCACTGATGACAGGTTTAGCTGGATGAGGACTGAGATGAGGTCAACTGTGTCCGCGTTTCATGTACACGATGGGAAGGGCGCAATATTTAGGGCAATTTTTTAAATGTACAAACCCCTTGCTTCCAAATGGAGATCATTCTGACGTGGTTATATAATAATAATAATAATAATAATAATAATAATAATAATAATAATAATAATAATAATAATAATAATAATAATAATAATAATAATAATAATAATAATAATAATAATAATAATAATAATAATAATAATAATAATAATAATAATAATAATAATAATAATAATAATAATAATAATAATAATAATAATAATAATAATAATAATAATAATAATAATAATAATAATAATAATAATAATAATAATAATAATAATAATAATAATAATAATAATAATAATAATAATAATAATAATAATAATAATAATAATAATAATAATAATAATAATAATAATAATAATAATAATAATAATAATAATAATAATAATAATAATAATAATAATAATAATAATAATAATAATAATAATAATAATAATAATAATAATAATAATAATAATAATAATAATAATAATAATAATAATAATAATAATAATAATAATAATAATAATAATAATAATAATAATAATAATAATAATAATAATAATAATAATAA
>NW_008751699.1:677524-779326 GCF_000715545.1 Opisthorchis viverrini | reverse complement strand
ATAATAATAACAAACAAAAATGGACAAACAAGGAAGAACTAAAGTTTAGCTCAGGTTGCGGTACTCCAGTATCCCCACGATATTGTTGACAAACATTTAGGTGCCCGAGATTAAGTGATGTGTTCATTTCAATTTTTGTTCACACTATAAGAATGGAGAGGTGAACACGTTTGTTAGTCTTGAATTCTCCAGACTGTTGACATACAGACTACATCCTACACGAATTTGAATCCTTTACAAGCTCATACTTGCATGCATTACATATAATGGTGTGCCCTTGCAAGCCCAACCCACGTCACACTTGTTTGAAACATGAGAAAGTAAAGCTACTCGAGCTAAAGTTCCTTCAGAGCACAGAAGTGTGTTCATTCCCCCCTTTCTAGTCAATAAAATACCGCGTCTCACTCCCCAACCCGTTGAACTGTACTCATCTGAAGAGCAGTGTTCGCAAATTCTATGTTCTGAACGTGGATTGAATCATTTAATAGACTTAAAGCGTGTTTGTTTTGTTATGGTGAACATTACTCGCATCTTCTGGCAGTTAGATGTGCCTGCTTTATCTACCTGGCTGTCGTGCAGAGCCTTGCATTGTGTCGATTGTTTGCACATGAGTTTTACTCACAAAGTGGAGTTGGAACTTGTCCAGCTGTCAGATTACTTAGAACTTTTAAGATTCGGACACCCATCTCTCCTCCTGTCAGAAGTTGGATAAACGATATGTAGAGAACCGGGAAAATTCGCACCTCGTTCTTTGTTTATATATCCTTGGCGCATCAGAGTTGATTTCACGGTTTCCCCATTCAGCTTAAGAATTTCTAACCTGTTCCATCAGTTCTGGTCCGCCGCACTGAAAATCGAGGCTTTCATTCGGTGTCCATTCCACACTTGAACGCAGGTCACATTCTTTTGTGGAAGGCTGATGGACGGCTGAATAGGTTTCGGTTTCCAATACAGTATGTGGCGACATAGCAACACATTTCGTAAGCTCTGTTGTCATGAGGACACTGGTTGAAATACACATTAAGCAAAACAAATATCCGGAAGCCGGAAGCGATGTTGGTCTTAGCAGTGTGCGCTCTGAGTCATCAAATTACCGACACGTGTCGAATTCAATGTGTTGCAAGCAAGAAATTATGCTCTCCGACAAATACGCTTATTCACAAATAAATTTAGTTTTCGCGAGAAACTCAACTGAATCTCAGGTTTATGATATTCTTCAACTGAATGTGCTGCACACAGGCGGCCTCGTGTTTCGGTTGGCACGATATTAGTGATATCTCAGTATATTTTCATAAAGGAAACTACTCACAAGGTCGAAAAGTTTTCAGCAATCTTGTGAGTAGTTTCCTTTAGGAAAGAACTACTGATGTTTTATCTTGGACTTTTGAGCTACGGCAAGTCTCGAACCTCCTCACTGAAGTGTGAGAAAGTCTCATGCTAGCCAACATCTACAGTTTTAACCAATCCATTATCACGAGTTTCCTCAAGCAATGGAAACAAGGTATCAAACACGTACCAAAAAAGATCGGACACAACTTGGCGGACTCTTACATTACTGATCAAATCATACTGTGAGCCCCTCCTCCATGTTTCAGGTAACGGACTCTCTACCTGTAATCCCGTAATCCGAATTGGTTGTTGACTGACGGAGAGAGGCGAACACTTTGAGCTCGAACCCTGAGCTTCGCATCCACCTCAGGATAACTTGCTGGGCACTGAGACATTGAGATCCCTTTCAAACCACCTTGAGAAATGGTGAGAAGAAGAGAGTGGGTGACGTTCAAATTACCAAATTTCCTCATATGACCACAAGGCAGTTCAGAAAAAGGATAATTTTACCAAATGTGTGAAACTTCCTTCTAAGAAATCGTCATCTTAGGAAATTCTTTAGGGAAATCTGTTCAGAATATTTTGGAAAAGAAAAGACAATATATCACCTCCGCCTTGCCAGCGATACGGTGCAAAACATGAAAAAACTGAACCAACTTGTTCCCGAGAATGATTGTACCCTTTACGAAACCGTAAAACTCACCTGTTGGCACTCTTTTAATGAAGATATTAGAATTCAAACAACTCGGGTGTGGAAGTATAATGCATCGAAAAACCGTATGACAACAAAACGAGTGTTGTTTCATGTAGAGGAAAATCAGAATATTCTCTGCCCAAAATATTCGGAAATGATTGGACATTCTGGATCATAATAGCACGCTAATGGCGCTGGACATCAGAACAACAAAAATGATTCTTGCAGTCTGTCATTAACTCGATTACTTTAGTGATTAGCCATTTACGGCCTGCTGCTTTTGTTAGACAAACAGTAGCGATCGTAATTTGGTGATCCGTAGTGCCGTTTAACCAATCGCCCCGGGAATTTGCGTGAAACGCAGCTCTACTTACATGACCACCTGTTTGTGGGCGAATGCATGTTCTTCGGCAAAAAGGTTCACTATTCGATGAATCCATTCACAAAAGTGCTGCAACTTTGTCTTGTTGTCTTTGATATTGAGTCTAATTGGGCTTATCAGGCTAGAAAGTGATTCGAAAATAATTTGAGTGGACCGTTTCTTTTCCATAATGTTAGCCCAACCCAACTGAAAACGGGCATGATAAACCAACGGCTGCTCATCATCATCATCATCATCATCATCATCATCATCATCATCATCATCATCATCATCATCATCACCATCATCATCACCATCATCACCATCATCATCATCATCACCATCATTACCATCATCATCACCATAATCATCATCATCATCAAAGTCGTCGTCGTCAAGAGCATGACATCAGTGTTCAATACCGATGCTTCACTACCGTACAACCATGATTTTTTGAAGACCTCATTGTAAAGAAAAGAGTAAAGGTGGACGGGGGGGGACCTAGTGCCAGCTTACCACAATCATCCCGAAGTGCGTATACCTCCAGACATTCACTCAGGCGATCTGGATTGAATCTGACAACAAGAACGCCAATGACATCGGTTGGCAGCCATATCGTGTAGTGTCTCCAACCAGGCACAGTGAGGATCACGCAGTCCGCATCCTGGAAGGCGAGTAGCACCAACAGCACCCAAGCGTTTCGTGATCTCCTTCATACTCCTTTGCCGTGTCAAGGGATGGCCACCTCTCTGTTTACGCCACTGCGACTGGGGTATGGAAAACAGCACTGTCTTCGGCAAACGATGGTTCGGCATACGTAACATATGTCCCAACCAACGCAGCTTCTGGTGCTGGACACATTCTTCAGTGGAAATACCCGTTGCACAACCGAAAACACGCTTTCTAACTGCCTCATTACGGATTCGCCGACACCAACCCACACGAGCTATGGTTGAGACAACGATTGTCGAACACCTGAAGACGTCTCAGGTCCGCTGCTCGAATAGGCCAAGTCTCACAGCCATACAAGGAAACAGCCCGTACTGTAGCTTGACACACACGTCCCTTCAGATTCAGGGATAAACCACTCCGACCCCATAGATGTCTCAAATTAGCAAACGCGGCTCGAGACTTGCAGATTCGTGCATCGACCTCATCTGTCACACTACAATCAGAACTAATACAACTTCCAAGATACGTAAAACGCGCCACAACTTCCAGCACCTCTCCCTGAATGGCGTGTTCAGTGCCGTGTTCAGCGACTGCACGGCCGCTCAACACAGCACAACAAACAATTAACAATTACTTTTGGGCTAGGCACTTTCTAATATACCTGCGATTACAGGTAGTTTCACATCCAAAATCCAAGTAATCCAGGTAGAGTAGGCGCGGCTTCCCAGACTCTCCATGTTATCCTCATTTCCACCACGCCTTGACTAGTCTTGTGGTTCACCCTAATGAAACTACTTGCAAGGTTTCTGCAAACTCTTCGACAGCTAGCGAATGGTTTCATCCTTCCACTTCGCGATGATAAGTTAGGCACAATACTCCTTGTGTTCTAGTTGAACCCAAATTAGATGTAATACAAAAAATATTCTCACTTGAACACTGATTTGGTTTTAACAGAAGACCGTTGGATCCTAGCTGAAATTCTTGTTTATGTTCAACTAACTATGACGCGCAGCCGTCGACTTACGATTCGGTAGGGGCCATATTCGATATATCACAGTATATTTTCATAAATGGGAAATATCGAAGGCCAAGGATTCGATGGAGAACCAGTTGAGCCTCCCGTTAAAGCCATTTTGGTATGCAGATGAGTGTATTCCATGAATTCAGGTTCTACTGCTTCTTTCCTCCGTTCCCCACACATTCTCCTGATCAGTTTGGAAACTTTGAGCATCAATTATTCTAGCTCAAATGGAACTAACCTTAGTTTTTTTCTCCGTATACGCAAAGGCATTATTCATTTGAGTTCACTGCAGAATGTAATGGAATTTAAAAAAAAAAACAACCACGTGTCGGCTAAACAAACACTGAGATCGATAAAGAACCACTAGACTATCGGACCAGTAGGATCGATAGCTTTTCCGCCGCGGGATCTCATCCACATCGCGTGTCATCTCGATACTCCGAGTCGTTTGCTTTGATGATACGATTCCGTCCGGATCAAAGGTTTTTTATGTGAACCTTTCAAGCCTTTAGGGCCAGACTCCGGATAACACTGGACGTGAAATTCAACCAATTCAAAGGAATTTATTACCGGTGAGCCGCGATTTTTACGAAGCGGGAAATAGAAACCAACGGAGGCAAGCTTGAAAAGTGCACACTCGTAGACCAAACTGTAGAGCCTTGATTTTTCCGAGGAAAAAGCAGAAGGAATGCCAGATTTGTGTGCGTTTTCCTTTGACTATGATTGCAAGACACCGATCAGACAAAGCAAACTTAATGTCATGTAGAGGGGCTAAACTAAATGCTGGGTACCAAGTACCATATGGGACTCTCAATTACCTGTAATCTGCATGGCCGTATCACCATAAAGCTGGTTCTTTCTCTTGTGGATGAGGATCTAATTGTCTACGGATTCCTCGGTCCGTGATATTCCTCCCAACACGCCTACTCAGCTTTTAGCCTTGGATGTGCCGTACGACACCAAAAGACAAATTTCCACTCGTCTGACGCATGCCAATCACAATGGCTTGGGTGAAAGGATAAAAAATGGAAACTGCTGTGAATTGCCGAAATATGTGAGGATTTCTGAACGAAATAGTTTATTCCAATTAGGCTGGTGTTTCTCTTCTTGCGGAATACACCGACGCGAACATCTTCGCACGGACTATTTTTCTGATACGACTGTGCGTTTGTTCCTATGTAGCATTCCCACAATTACCTCCGCCAAGTTTGCGTTTTTTTCAATTGCAAATGAGTTGGGTAGATCGGGAATAAGTGAATTTAACTTCCTTCTCTGGTCATTAATAACCGTAGAATATGCTAAATGAGTTGGACAGTAAAAATGGTGCGTAAATGTGTAGGAAAGCATATTGTAACCCGAAACTGTGATTGAGATTAAGTAGGAATTTGCTGATATGCAAGGCGACAGATGAAATATTTTGACGCAGAAAACCAGAAACATCAGAGCGGGGACCTGTTCACCGGAGTAGTACACAGATTTAGGAGGTAAAGCAACTTGATGACAGTCGAATAAACTTCTCAAATGGTGTTACTTGTTGACATTTGGCCATATGGTTTTGTGTTTTGGTCGCCTGTTTAGGAAACGATTGGGGTATCTTACACAGAATGGGTTATGGACTTACTACACTACTCATAAGGTTACTGAGAATTCTCCGACAGCCCGCGACCGGTTTCTCCCTTCTTGAAGCTCATCAGGTCTGCGTATTCCCCGAGTCTCCATCAACCTGAGTGTGCTGTGCCAGGACGTCTCATGTTCCACTTCGTACGATATATCGCGATTCTCAACAACTGTATGAGCGGTGCATTACGTTGCTTAAAGACATCGTAAACGAGGAATTTAGCTAAGTTCCTCGTGAGTCTCTCGAAAAACCAAATTTATTTGCAAATGAGTGTATTTCTATGGTTATGGACTTGCTTTACATCTGTTGTCTGAAGAAATGCGTGGCAGCAGAACTTTTGAGGATGGCCAAGATCACTCAGTGGGGGGATTTTCGCTAGAACGGTCAACGTAGAAATCAAGCCAGTAAAGGTACCAGGAAATCTCAAAAAAAAAGCGGAACTCGCGAACAAGAATGAATGTATCTGGGGAATAGCCTCCACAACCGCCAAAATTTAGACATTTTACTATAACGATTGAACGCCCGGTAAAATAGTGATGTCATGTCACGAGCGAAGATTTATCCAGAGCTATAGAAAGTCTTCAATTATCCAAGACTTTTCAACCCAACGTTATCTACGTTCCGTCAGCCTTGATAACCGATATTCCTGTTAGTGCTCACGAAAATGAAGTCTGCAGTTCATCCACATATCAAGTATCAATGCGTACGAACCGTATGCATACGGTTTTATTGCATATTACATTCAGTTTCAGCTAACCAGTCAAAGTTATTATCATTGAGCACGTTGCGATGAGCCGATCGGGACCATAATCGAATCCTGGGATCAATGGGCCGTAGTGTATGTAGATAGTGCAAACATCTTTGAATTGAAAGAAGAGCTCTCATAACTGGATGGTTATGGTACTTCGTCAATCAGTTTATGTTATCTGGTTCTATATACCACTTATTTATGGAATATTCCTTGAAAGTTACGCGGAATGGAATATGGTCGGAAACAATCGATCCTTGATGGAACTCGTGAAAGAGCCTTTATTGCATTAAATTCCCTGGGTGCATTCGGTCCATGAGAAGTTTGCTTGGTGTTGTTGGTGGAATGAGGGCGTACTTTTGTGCTCAAATTTCTGTACACTGCTAAGTTCACCCATAAACCTAATCCTGCTGGAGTCGGCGGTTGAACACCAATATACGAGTGCTTTAACTTGGATGGTCACCGATTGACAGACTACACGATTAAGGAATTTCGTTTGTATCTTACATAGTGCAGAAGGTGCATCAAATGTTGTTCCAAGGAAACATTAAGGTCAGATTCAGTTTTTGAAAGACCACCATTCTTATACTTATGTCGATTAGATAATCAAAATGAGATTGTAAATTTGTATCGTGGACCCAAATAAAAAGGTGTCAGAGAACTGCGGCTATAAACATTTCAGAAGGAGAATGAACTTATTGAAGAGACATATTGAAGAGATTTACTGGTGTTTTTGAAATCGAGCAAAGTCTCAGTGCTCGTAATCTGTCCGGATGACAACCGGGTCATGATGACCCTGCAACTGCAATGGTGCGTACTCACTCTCATCCCGCTTGTGATTGCTATGCCACCTCAGGATGTCACCGATTCACTTGCCTATTGGCTCATGACCGGAGGAATTCGCTCCGCCACCATTTCGACCAATCAAATTTGAGGTTTGATTTTTCCGACCAATGGCCTACCAGCATCTGCCAGGCAGTCCGATAAATGCTAGATGGAGCAGTGAGCCGGACAGTTGATGCCCTGTGTCTTGGATGCTAGTGTTTGCAGGGTTCTGGGTTTCATGAGAAATTTAGGACAAACAACCGGTAATATGAATCCAGAAGATCCTATTCGAGTAAGTAGCATTGCTAAAAATACGTTTGGTCCCTTTTCCATGTACAACACAGTTATATATTTTTTGTAGAACAACACTAGTTAACGCTTGTGCTTGTTGCCGGAGAAGTTTGGAAACAATCGATAGATTTATCGCTAGAGAGCGTTTCATTTTTGAGAAAATGCCTCATTAAACGAACATTTCTGTAGCGTTGAGAACACAAAACGTGTTACTAGAGTTATAAATAGGGTTGAAGAGTGAGCCTGTAGTCGTTTTGAGACAGTTATGGATGTTTGCATTCTGATAGTGTGTGTGGTTAATCCCCGTTCAAGTTAGTTTACCTTCAACCCTCGTCTTAGGTTAGCTACTCCAGCAGCTGTTTTTCTGATTTTCGGCCTCGATGAATAAATGTCCACCTGGTGTTACATACCAGCTTGAGTTCTCGTCTCGCGGAGTACTAAACCTAGGTCCAAGGCAAGGGAATTCACACATCGGAAGTCGGAAGATGACACTTGTTATGCACTACTTATCTGTTATCGGTGCCATTTTATCCAACTTGCAAATATAGTGAAAACTCCCCAAAGTGATGTAGGCACTTGTTACGATGCGAGAAATCATTAAGTTAGGGGGGCGATTATCAGCCTGTACACATACTTCAACCTAGGTGGGTGTTGATTGTTCGTTTTGTTCAACTGGGGCGTTGTTCACCCACTGTACACTCGAGGTTCTGATCTTGCGCCCACATGGCGCTTGGACTGAATCACATGTGGGAGAAATTTAAGGAGGGGTGGGTGGAAGCCAAATTGGCCCCCATTGACATGGCCTCAAAGCAGCTGTCTTCATAATTCATCCCCAGTGCCATCGAGAGCTGCATCTACCTTGGAGGCAGGTGTGACAGCTGCAGATGCCTGAATTGATAATACTGCAGCGATTGTGTAGTCTCCTCGGTATTCGGATGGCATTTTCACCCCACGAGGTCAGTCACATTGTTGTCCAGTGACATAGATTAATAACCATAGACGAGTATTCAATCGTGGGGTCCCAAAAATACTACGTAAAAGCACGACTTTCAGAGCTTCCAGCTGTGTAATAATAGCGAACGGGATAAATAATGCGATCTCATACGCCAGCACACATTGCAGCTGATTTATATCCAGCTAGAGAGCGAAGCATGGTAACAGCCGTTAGTTGAACACCCAAACGAAGAGTAGGCAGTGTAAAGTTCACTTGTGAGTTTCGCCATCCAAGGATTGTGACGGATACTCGTTTAGCAGTGACTGCGTCCTGGAAGACGCTGATGTTACAATTCTTGTCTTATTTTAGGCCGAAATGCTTCGGCGAGCTGCTCGTCTATCATCCAGTATAGAAAGCGAAGAAGCCTGGCATCTTATCGGACTGTTTCAAGAAACTCAACCAGCGACATTTCTCCGCATCTGTCATCGTATTTTGGCTTCATTTCTGGAACTCACACACGACTACTTTGATCAAGGTTGGCCCCTCAAATCCCGTCTGCTCTCGGACTCAGGTCACAACGGAGGCTCTATGAGTAGACGACACCAGTGGCGTAGCAAAACCTTATCTATGGCGTTGGATAATATCGTGTGTGACCGTCGAGGAACATCAACAATTGATCCCCTATTGCTCTCCGGCTATCGCACTACCAGAATCCCAAACCATGTCCTTGGTTCTCCACTTCGAAGGTCACCCTGCGTAAACTGTGATTCGCCTGACAAATCACCAGCAGATAGTATGAGACGTCAACAGACACCAAACAGTCTTAGTAAACTTAGAGCGATCACAGCCCGTCGCTTATTCAAGCAAATCCTCCCGTCCAAACCAACCAATGTGAATCACAATGGTGGAATGAAGTTATTTTCCACTCGACCCGAAGAACCAATGAACATTGGTCCTACCATCACAGGTGAGTCCACATACACACGCAAACATTCCAAGTACAATGTTCCTCTACTGTCTTCCATTAAGGTACCATCCACGTGCACCTTAGTGTCGTTTTTGTTTTGTCTTTGTGACTGACCGGACAGATTTCATATGTGCATGCTTGAATAGCATAATGTACGTTCGTAACGAGAAACAAGTTGCTACATGCTTGGTAGGACGAATTCACGGGTGACAATGTTACCCTGCTGTTCATTCAAGCTTTGGATAGTTAAGCTTACTCATCACCAGGTTCCCGGATGAATACCTGTCACGCGCATGGATCGAATGAGATGTCTTGGTCCATCCCATAAACATTCTAATGCTATAATGGAATTTTTAAAGTCAAAACAGTGGAATAAAATGTGATCCGATGTTTCGGTTGTCGTGAGCAAACTTTTAACTTTAAAAATGCCAAATTATACATCATATTGTGCTTAGTCTTTCTAGCACTACACCAATGCTTAACCTGCCTGGCATAAACTGTATGTTTAATAGTACTTCTCTTTCCAGTCTGCCTGGTACAAAACAAAGGGGAGACATATCCCTACCCACAAATCAACTTTGTGTTACGGTGTCAGCCTATGCTGAGCTGTGAAACGCCGTTGTCTACTAACTTAGGCTAGCTAGGGCAGACTATCACGTTACAATATTTGATCGTCACTGAGGCAACGAAGGATCGACAGCCAGGTTATTCAGTCCATGTCTGCCACGTGTCAAACTGACAGCTTTGATGATTCAGGTGTAACTATCAACAGATTTATCCAACCAAACACTGGTATGACTGAGTGTGAATAAATGGATTTGGATTCCCTGGTATGAACACTCCCGTGCGTCACCCCCACCCCCATTCTTTACCTTCACCCGGCTCTGCAGATGTGCCTGTCACCTCGTGCCCCGGAGCAGACACGTGGATGCACCCGTCTGTGCTATCAAGCCTTCCCATCGTGAAAGGAATTCTCCCATCAGGAAGTGATACGCTGGACTGCACGATTTGTCGGTGTCTTATTGAGTATATGTTGGACACTCCCGGTAAGCAACATGGTGTGCATCACCCGTCAAGTTTTCCCACTTTGTGGCACGTATTCCACAGCCAAGCCCGCCACACTTCTAACTGTCTGTTTTCCTCCGGCTGATTCGCACTCCCATGTCTTAGTTGATGCTCGCTTCCGGTATGTACTGTCAACATCTAGAATAAACACTGTTCTTACCGTAGTAAGGCCGATTTAGTGTATGCGTCAACTTGGTTAGGAGGTCTGAAAGTTTCGATAAACATTGACACTTTCATCTTCACAATGGCTAGACCAAGGAAAACCATTGTGTTGAACGGTTTGCGGGACCAATCATCAACTATACGAAAAGTACAGGATTATTGGGCGCCAACTGAAAATTCAAGTCCACAAATCAGGATTTTCAAGTCTAAGTTTGTTAAGGAACTGTGTCAATGCGTTTCACATTCCCCCCAGTTGCCCAATGATGTAACTCCAGACTCGAGAAACACGTGCATTGTGATATGGAGAGCGATACCAGTAAGGGTGGGTAGAGATGACTCAAGTGGTTAAAGCGTGAGTTTACTGACCGGAAGGTCCATGGTTCGAACCCGACCTCTCCCTCTGGACTTCCCCTGTCTAGGCTTGGGCAACCTGGCAGTACCCCAGCCCTCGTGCTTCCTTTAAGTAGCTTGGAGGTAAGGCTTATCACACTCCTCACGTCCTTTACAGTTGACCCTTTTTCTCTCCCCATATTTCAGACGTTTATTCCACCGAAGGCTTATTTCGCATACCTGGGAACTCCCAACGAATTCGCGATCTATGGATTCAGATGCAAGACTATTTTCAAACTCCTTACATACGCATTCCACAGCCCGAACCGGATAACCACAACACGTGTGCCGCTGTGCACTGGGATCGTTGGGATGTCTATAACATACTGAGTTGTTATTCTCCACATGATCTTGCCAGTCTACTACTGCGAACAATTGTAACCGGTTCCCGTATGACCCCATCTTCCGCATTGTCCTCCGCCTCCAAATATCCACCTCGGCATTTGTGGAATGATGATTTTTCCGCCGATTCCTACAGTACACATGGTTTGATACCTACTCAAGCAAGCCACTTGTGTTTTCTTGCCACACGTCTTCAATACGTTCTGAATGGAGATGACTCCCACCTTCCAAGTGAAGATTGGGTACCGATATTGTGCCAAGCCAGACAGCTGTTGACCTATCGCATCGTGCTTCAACTGCTCTTACCCGGTCCTGAACGAAACATTCTACTGGGACTACTCCAGTTGTTCAATCGGGTTGCGAAAGCGAATGCAACATCTAGAATGTCGGCGGAATGTTTGGCTCGATGCGCTGCGGTAGCCGTGTTCGGTCCTCCCTCAGTGACACGCACACCTGAACTATCCACCTCAGGATCCGAAGAAAACCCACTGCGCTGGCGAATTGACACACTTACCAACTTGATCCACATGGCCGACCAGTTGTCACAGTTGCCAGAGCTGGTCTACACAATTGTGCGCAATCGGTTACGCATTCGATTTGGTCACTCTCCGATTCAGCGTGCGCCACTCACTACGTCAAGTGTTTGTAACTTACCACCAGATGTCAGTTCAGACAGTAGCGCACACCAACTACCCAAACGCATGCGGCGAACGAATCTCCCACTGAATCCTGACTGGGTAGGTGGTCCTTTTTGTCTTTTTCATAAGCCGGTAAGGGAGGCTTGGTTAACCTGCATTTGTACTGTGGAGATCGAGATTACGCTTATGCATGGTTCGAAGCCTATCTTAGTGTCGAAGCCTGAGTTTTCCCGCACGCCAAGGGTTGTGTGTATCTGTTGGCGCTAACGCAGTTGGCCCGATTAAGGCCGTTGATTGGTCGATTGGTGATTTCTCGGACTCGTGAACATTAATACCTACACTAGCCTCAGTGTCATCTGACCGTTGCTGTGTTCGACTAACAGTAGAGTGAATCTCCGACACTCACACTCGAGACTGCATTTCAGCATGTAAACGAGGTAGAAAATATCTCGACTTCTGAGCAGTCTGTAACGGTTATACAAAACTGCGCCTTCGTCTTTTGCCTTCTGCAGGCGTAAGCGGGCGCCGAGGTGATTTACTGTGGTCAATTTCGACACTGGTGACTGATTAGAGAATGCAAAAAACGAGCGTACTGCTGGGCAGAAAATTGAAAGCTAATTTGGAAAATTGGTTGGCTATCAGTCTGGACTAACTGGTTATCTTAGAAGTTAGTGAAAGCTCAAATTTTTCGGTTGAAATTCGGAAAGTTGGCGATCGTATGTCATCTAAATCTTGGTTGCGTGCATGTATTCAGCCGACAGCTAGGTTTTTAAAGCTCTGTCGAGCCCAGAACACCAAAAACTCAGCAGGCTCAACTGCTTTCGACCGGCAGCAGTCATATTCGCGCAACTCTGGTACGGGCTTGCACTCAAGTCCCATTAGATGGGCCAAAACGCGTCATTCGTTGCTATGACGACGGTATGCTTGCGAGCTTACCGTAGATCATGCTGACTACCGGCCTTGTCATCGTTCCCCGAAGGGCTTCGATTGGTCCGGTTTATTTTCACAAAGCTTCGCTGTCATCATTGACCGCGGGTGGTTTTATTAAAGTGGGAAATTCCGCCGTTTTGTGACAATTGTTAGGTATTTCCTCACCCGACATTAAGCTACTCATATGCTTACTAGAAACCCTCTGACAGTTCACCCACTTAGGCTGCAAACTAGTGTGTTTCGCGACTTGGTTTAACTGGTCAATCGTTCTTTTCAGGTTCCTCAAAACATTATGACAGGAGTGGGATCTGTGATTGAGGGCACAAAAACCGAACTTTCATCGACAATTATCCGCAAAACTCCAGTTCGAATGAGTTTGCCCCGATCGGCATCTGCCCTGGAGCCGGGTACTCGTCTCAGCAAGCCACAGGTCAACAAATCGCGCGGTCTGAGCGGTGTAGAGGCGTTCCAATTCTGGCGGAGACAAAAGAGTGCAGCAGTGCAGCAACACCAGCGCGCAAGCGCTCACCGACTATCCAAAGTACAGAGTGCTATTGCATTGAAGCACACCTCTCACCGTTCTAAAGAAGCGGCCAGTTGAAAGCGGTTTTCATTGCGTGGGATTCCTCAGTTGACTTTGCCAAGCATTTCTGTGATAACCACATGCCCAATGTATGTATGCACCCTTTCCTAGGCCACGATTCTTTTCCGACTTTTATCACGGCAGTGGTCCTTCTATTCCTCTACTCTACAGCGCTTTTTATCTTGTTAAGTGATACATCATTCTCAAGCATCGTAACTCCACCAAGGTCATCCATGATTTGGCTACTGTGTTTTCTTGCGTTGCCCTATTGTTCGCTTAATTATATCCGAGCTTTCCCGTGTCACTGTTATTTGGTTTTCATATTAACATATTGTCCCGACGAACGAGGTGCCTAATGGCCACGTCACCCCTACTTAATGAAATCTTGACCGAGTTCTAGCTTTATTCGATGTTTGGCAGTTGCTTCTTAGATAATGAAGTCAGTTTAGTTGCGTCACTGGCGTTGGTAACATTCGTAACTTCGCTCACGTGCCTGAGCAACACGTGTCACCATGACCTCATCTTCGTGATTTTAAGCCCGCAGAGGCTTGGCTATTGAAGTGAGTCACTTAGCAACCAACAAGCGGGTGACACTCAATGCAACCAAGTCATCTGAGTTCGGCCACTCTCGAATGATGGCCTAAACGGCGTGTGGGCCTCGGTGCCGTCCGTATCAAACGATTGAATGGATGGATAATCTTAATTCGTGCTTGGTTAATTGAAACGAACAGCGACTGGGTCGTGGCTTCAGTCAATAAGTGCACTTGTGTCGCATGTTTCGAAATCTTCGAGGAAGTTTGAAGGGCGACTGGATGTAGCAAATGGTGACATATTTGTTAGGGTTATGGGCTTTTACGTGGTGTTTGGTTCTCCTTGCACATAGCGTCTGCACAGGTTTCAAAGACCGCCTCCCCACTCCTACAACTAATTACTATAATTAGGAATGTAACTACCATGAAGCAATTGTGCGCAGTTGGGAGGTGTCTTCCGCATTTACTCGCTTCCTATTGCATAGAAATGTACGGAAAACAGTATCGTCAAGGCAACGAAGTTTCGCTCCAAAGATGACCTCAATGATATCGGGGGGGGGGTCTGAATATTTCAGCTTTTAACTAGCCTATCTATACTGCATACCCACCCTTGTATGCTCCACCAAGGCTGCGTGCGGCTCAAGTTACTCGAATTCAAAATCGTAACAAAGCGCCGGGATTCTTTCCCAAATCTGACAAAACTAGCAACTGCTGCAAGATGTTTTTCTCTTCTGGAATGTGATCTTGTCTCACGGGGGCTCGAGGTGAAAATCGGATGGTAGAAAAGGGCATCAGCTGGCTTTGGGGACTGATAGATCAATGCCTTCGTCTTAGCTGGTACACTGTATCCCAAGAACTAAGATGGTACGTCGAGTGTTTTGGCTTTATTTGGGGCGTGCATCAGTTCTCATCAGCTTTTAACCTTATAATGTTCCGCGTTTTCAAATACTTAAGTTACTTCAAGAACGAAAGACGTGCCCCATTCGGACTGTTGGGGTATGTCTTCACGAACGTTTGACAGGTATGTTATTTTCACAAAGGCAACTACTCACAAGGTTGCTGAAAACTCTTCGACAGCTCACGACCGGTTTCGCCCTTCCACTTTGGCCTCACCAGGTAGGCGCAGTCCCCGAGTTTCCGTCAACTTTATGTTTTACTTGAACCCAAATTGGACTGTTTTCGAGAAATACACTCATTTGCAAATCAATTTAGTTTTCACGAGAGACTCAACTGAATCTCTCGTTTATGATATTCTACAACTGAGAGTGCTGCACACAGGCCGCCTCATGATTCAGTTGGCACGATATTCGAGACATCGCAGTATATTTTCATAAAGGAAACTACTTACAAGGTTGCTGGAAACTCTTTTGATTATGTCGCTAGTAGGGAGCGTAAAACATTTGGCTATCAGTCAATTAGTGTGTTGTGAATAATCCAAAGGGGTCTCAATGTTATCGGACCGATCGATAACTGCAAACCAATTAGTCAGTTCGAAATGGCATCAGTTAACCTCCAATCTGAGCATCCGGAGACCAGTCCTGATACACCGTCAAGAGGAACTACAATTGGGTTGAAATAACTCATTATTTGACGCCCGTTAAGACTGTCAGACGAGCTCTTTACAATGTTCGCGTATGGGTCCCAGGTTCCCAGATTTATATGGTTCTATTTGAGTGTTTTTAAGGCCTAATCGACAATAAGTAGCCACAGTGACAGCTAAATGACGTAACACAGTAGAAAGGACTGAACTAGTTCACTCGCACTTGTGGAGTTAGTATTCACATGGCTACTTTATACAGTGGCCCCGACCTTCAGGTCATCGGTCTTCCTAATCTAGATGGATGCAAATTAGGGCGGTAGGCCTCTTGATCACCTCGTGTAACTCTCGAGGTCAACAACCCGTTTGTTTCGCTCCAGCAGTCGCAAATCGAATGGGATTAATTGCCCGGCTGTCTTGGAGTCAGGTTTTCGAAGAGTGGGCGAGGTCAGATCAACCACTCCCCGGGAAAAACACACAGAATAAGACCAGCAACTCATATCCACTACTCAACAAGATCAAACCTCATGCCATTCCATTATAGGTTGACAAGAAAAGGGTTTTAAACCGTCATCTAGACATATTTCCATCAACTGTTCGACCTATGGAAATAGGCGATAAACCTTTGTATCCTAGCTTGACTTTTCCTGTTTCCTAACCCCGATTCGCGCCTTCGTGACCCTTGATTATGTCGCTAGTAGGGAGCGTAAAACATTTGGCTATCAGTCAATTAGTGTGTTGTGAATAATCCAAAGGGGTCTCAATGTTATCGGACCGATCGATAACTGCAAACCAATTAGTCAGTTCGAAATGGCATCAGTTAACCTCCAATCTGAGCATCCGGAGACCAGTCCTGATACACCGTCAAGAGGAACTACAATTGGGTTGAAATAACTCATTATTTGACGCCCGTTAAGACTGTCAGACGAGCTCTTTACAATGTTCGCGTATGGGTCCCAGGTTCCCAGATTTATATGGTTCTATTTGAGTGTTTTTAAGGCCTAATCGACAATAAGTAGCCACAGTGACAGCTAAATGACGTAACACAGTAGAAAGGACTGAACTAGTTCACTCGCACTTGTGGAGTTAGTATTCACATGGCTACTTTATACAGTGGCCCCGACCTTCAGGTCATCGGTCTTCCTAATCTAGATGGATGCAAATTAGGGCGGTAGGCCTCTTGATCGCCTCGTGTAACTCTCGAGGTCAACAACCCGTTTGTTTCGCTCCAGCAGTCGCAAATCGAATGGGATTAATTGCCCGGCTGTCTTGGAGTCAGGTTTTCGAAGAGTGGGCGAGGTCAGATCAACCACTCCCCGGGAAAAAACACAGAATAAGACCAGCAACTCATATCCACTACTCAACAAGATCAAACCTCATGCCATTCCATTATAGGTTGACAAGAAAAGGGTTTTAAACCGTCATCTAGACATATTTCCATCAACTGTTCGACCTATGGAAATAGGCGATAAACCTTCGTATCCTAGCTTGACTTTTCCTGTTTCCTAACCCCGATTCGCGCCTTCGTGACCCTCTAAATTCAAGTGAGTCTCCACGGGTTCATCCATAGCTGAAATCTTCACTATGTAGACCATTTCGCCGGGTAGACAAGACTGAAGACGTCTCACCGATTGGTTCTCCGTCTGCCTTAAAACCTGGCCAACTTGCTGGCCTGTTCACTTGGCCTGGTGAAGCCTTTGTGTCAAAGGTGAAACGCTGTCTAATTAAAAACTACCGATTGTTCACCAAGTCCTTCAGAAACGGGTAGACAAGGTAATTCATCTAATTCTTGGAACGTTTCCTCTTACATCTGAATCACCATCCGCGTCGGATAGACTGAAAGTTCGACCTCCAATGACAAAGCCCACCTCACAATGAAACCCATCTCAAATGCAATTTAAACAAAATAAGCTTCCATGTAAAGTTACGAGCAAGTTCCATTGAAGAAGATCACAGTAACGGTTAATTAGATTGTCCAAACAGCCTGAAAACTCATTCAGGCGTGTTCACAACATCAACATCATGGAGGTATGTTTATTGATTCTATCCAGCAAAAGGGCATACAGACAACGCACAACATCCAGTATACACCTTTTTGGAGATCTGGACTAGTGTACGACATAAACTTTCCCAAGCTCGATAGGTGAAAATGTACGTTCGTGCCGACTGCCCGATCTGCTGAATTGGCCTACTTCGATGAACATCTTTCTGGATGATTAACGACGCGGATCCCAACCCAGCCGTCAGCCATAACAAACATGATGAGGACAGAGGTGCTGACGGATGTGAACTAGATGGTGTTAGATACACACACATGCGTCGCCGGTTGATGTCTATTCCCAGGCTTTCGGGGGTTCTGCTCTTGCCACTGCTGCCTGTGTGTTGAATAATGTTCCAAAGCAGTGTGGTGGAAAAGGTCACTTGCAGCGGCTTGACCGACCATCATTCGTTTGGCCTAAGCCGACTTGTGTGCAAGGGCACGAAAGTTCTTTATTCCATCCGACAGCCTCAAGTGCATTTTGTTCGGCAGCATTGATTGATATGGTCCAGACAATGAAATGCTTGTGAAGAGCCGCAAGATGAGGTCGGGTGATCCGCAGCATTGAATTTCGACCATTGTTTTGATTTCCAATTATCTGAGTACATTCTTTTTCGGTTCGCATCTGCGGCCACCCGGAAACTCATTTTATGTGTTATTTTGATGACCTAACTCGGCTGGGAATGCCTGTTCCTCTACACAGTATGCCAGCAAATCGCGTGGTTTTTGGGAGTCTAGTCAGTTTCAGGAGATTACATACGAAAGAAACAGTGGTAAATCTTCCCTTTGGAAAACATACAGATTGAAGCCCAGACCAACATTGAGAAACTCCAAAGAAGAGTCAAGAAGACCGTCTCTGACTAAATAATAACCGGTGTACACAGACGAAACAATGAGGTGATCAATGGGCTACAGTGTAAAGTGTACTGTGACTTCGCTCGTAAACAATTTAGAGCAAGTAAGCCAGTTGCCAAGCTCGGCGGGCAGACCGGCAGCGACATGATCAGCTACTAGTTATCGGCGTATTATTTTGGCAGATTTGAAGATACGCCATTATAGCTCGACAAAGTTTTCAACCGACGGGGTTTAAGTTTTCATGACAAATGTGCTCGGGATATAAAGAGTGCGCTAGAATTAGAAAGAGTGATGAAGCTGAGTATGTTCGACCATTAACTGGAATTCGACGAAACATCTTCGTTCAAGGGTTTCACATCTGACCCAGGGAGCAGTTGTGCCAGGGTTGTTCCAGGAAAAAAAGTTCATCTAGCGTATCTGATGAAACTTGGGGAGCGCACAGTCGTTTGGCTAAATTCTGGGAAAGTGGATCAAGAGGCACTTGCAGGAGGCACTGGAGAACTCGACAGTACCTTTAAATGCTGAGGCCAGGCTTGAGCAGATGGTGCCCAGTCTTGGTGCACAAATGTTAGTTGACCTCACCTGTGTTTCTCGTTCTTCAGTATACGATCGAGGGGGAACATGCAGTAAGAGAACTGCTATTTAATCAATATCGTGATCGCTGTTAAACTGTATTTCTTGAAAGACCAATAAGCAAGTATCGCGTAGAAGCCTTTTCTCAAGACCGATCGTCGATTTTGGCAGAAATCGATGGTTTAGGGCACAGAGTGAACTGAGGAAGATCATATACTTGCGTAATCCTAGATAGGAGACTGTAATATCGAGCGATGAGGAAGAACTCCACATTGACTGTTGAGGTATTTTGGCCCACTCCAGCTCAGTTTTGCGAAAAGACTGAATTTGCCCCAGCCGTATTTACAAACGAGGGCTCGTCATGACTTAGGGGCCCTTGATGCGGGACAGAAACACTCTAACCATGATAGACAGGATCATAACGACCGACTTCTTTAACTATCATGCCGTAAACATCATAATGAACTAAAGAAGTTTACTTTTTGATCCCAACATACAATGTGGTTATAGTACGAGAAAAGTTTCACCGAGGTTAGAATTTGAGTGGAGTGTGGATCCTATGAACCGTCCAGTGGGTTCAAACCAGCAGCGTTTATGTATAGAATTTAAATATATAGAAAAATTGAGCTAAAGTTGACCGTGTGTGGTTAACCTACTCAGTATGCACCACTCAGGTTTCAATTTTCGCCAAACTATACCAAAAAGACGTAGTACACTACACATAAGGTTGCTGAGAGCTCTTCGGCAGCCCACGACCGGTTTCGCCCATCCACTTCGAGCTCATCAGACGGGCGCAATCCCCGAGTTTCCGTCAACTTTATGTTCTTCTTGAACCCGAACTGGACATATTTCGACAAATACACTTATTTGCATAGCAGTTTGGTTTTGACTGCAGACTAACCTGGAACCCAGCCGAATCTCTCGTGTGTGATGTTCTTTTTCTAGACAGTGTGTTTCACTGCTGGCGTATCGTACCAACTGAAAGATGAGGCAGCCTGGCGCAACACATTCAGTTGCTTAAGAACAGCATAAACGAGAGATTCAGCTGGGTTCCAGGTCAGTCTCCAGTCGAAACCAAAAGGATATGCAAACGAGTGTATTTGTCGAAGCCTGTCCAATTTGGGCTCAAGAAGAACAGAAAATAGACGAAAATTCGGGGACTGTACCTAGTTGATGAACCCGAAATGGAAGGGCTGCCGAAGAGTTTTCAGTGTGATTTACTACGCCAATACAGTGTATTGTGACGTCAGCCAAATTTAGCTCAATTTTGGGGTATTTAAAACTAAGCTGAAGCTGGTTGATCGAACGGTTAGATTACTCAGTACTTAGTTGTCAGTTTTGAAGTTTCGCCAAACTTCAACAAAAAGACTGATACCAACTGTGATCTCTTCCTTGAGCATAGATGACAGGCAAAGCGAAAGCATCACGAGGGCTTAGATAAGGTTGACGTAGTGAGACCAAAATAGGAGCGTTCATAGGGTGATGGCTGGTCAGAAGCCTTTGTCCAAATCATTGAGCTAGACTGATGTCGAACCAACGCGTGTGAGAGGCCTACTTTAGATCAGGCTGGAAGGGAAATGTAACCACCAGTCAAATGAATTTGTCAACATATGCCAGACTGGGGAAAAACGTAGCAGCTCCAGTAGTTTTGACTTAAGTTTGACCCTGTTAGACATATAATGCGACATAAAAATATTTTTAATTCGTACTTCTTTGAATTCTGCTCCTATTTGGACCGGACGAGCATCATTTCGGTATGCCTGCTCAGGTAAACTGTTTTCTGGCATGGTTACTTCACCCAGACGCATGTGCTGAGCATGAGAAGATGCGGTGTACTTTGGTTGTTAGTTCGGTTCCTCAGACGGACAGTTTGATTGCATTTGTTTTCTTACCAATCAGAGGAAACCTCATCGGTGCGCTGTCTGTGGAGGTCGGCTTGGTGCGTTGTGCTTTTTACAAATCTGATGGTATTAGAAGAGAATCACAGCCCGTCCGTTGCGACTGACACAGTCGTGCGCTTTTGTTAGACAGATAGTTGCAGATGAACCATGCACTTGTTAATGTGGGGGTGAAAAAACTTGAAACATAAGCTACGAATAAAGATTGTGTTGTTTTTGTTATGAGAAAAGTGGGTTGGCCTTGTTGGGGTGTGTACGATAGAATAGTCACACTGATTTTTTGCTTCACGGGATGCTTGTTCTCTTCTCCTATGGGTCATCTGTTCTTCTTGGTCATTTGTTGTTTTCGTGTATATATATATATATATATATATAAACATTCAGTTATGATTAGACGCAGATGGCAAGTCCAAGTTGTTACCACTTTATTATGGCTCCATGTGAATTTCGAATGGGCGTACTGTTTCCTACCTACTTTGTTTGCATAGGATTTTATTCGGAACTAGTATTACCTAACCCTGTGTATAGAAGTCAGTATAATCCCACGATCTGACGTTTAAACCATTATCATATTCTTGTATTCATAGTGCCGCATTTGTAGGTAAACCTCCATTTGAACGGTTCGACTTTTGATATTTTGCGTCTAACTCAACGTGGCCCACACGATGGCTGCAAACATTCAATACGAGGTTCCCCATGAGATGTTGGATAGAACATCATCGTGTTCCTGAGACTAATGTAAACAACCACTTTGTCCGTGACTAATAACTGTTCCAATAAGTACCTTGGTCCAAGGTACTGCCTGTACACCTTGGAGCACGCCTCATGCTGTCTGTCATTGGGGTTTTGCTTGAATCACCCACTCCACATGGATCTAGGGTCGTCTCACGGTTTTTTCGTATAACGCACGTCGCTGGTGTGCGAGCTGCGTCTGCCATGTGCCGAAGTCCAAAAATCGGGTCAAGCTGAGCCGTGTACAGCGTGGGAATTCACTTCAGACCACATGTCGAAAGTCCGGGCCAGCGATTGCGGCAAGTGCTGCGACAGGACTCACGTGATGTGTCGGGGTAAGGTTAATCTGCTTTGTCCCAGCACCGCAATCACATCTTGTCTGAGCACGGCGATGATGCTTCCCTTTGGTGTGGATCGAATCAGCGCACCTGGGTAAAGTAGTGTCCATGTAAACGCGAGTCGTGAGAGTAAACACCAGCTTGTATAACTTCTGTGCTGAAGGATTAGCGATTGAATCTCATACCAGCCAACCGATTCTTTAGAAAGGCAGTCGTGATCAGCTGACGTAAACCGGTTAAATGAACCAATTAGCTAGGAAACAGACATCAGTTAACCCCTTCTTCAGTAAAAACAAACTGCCGCGTTGGACGATACACAGAAGACAAACATTGGTATTATACCAATCTTTGTCGTTATAATCGCGGAGGGGGTATAACAGCTTTAAAGTATCACTCAATCTATCTTGGTAGATAGTGAGTTTCGCGTGAATTAGGCTCATTGTTTCCACATTGCTTTCCCTTCCTAGTGGGATGTAAACTAACGGGAAGAAAATAGGGAGGCGAAGCTATCTGCTCTTACATGGTACCGTGTGGAACCAGCTCCTCCGTTCGTGGGAACCGATTGCCCACAACTAGCCGGCATGTGTTCATAAATCCAAAAATATCTACACATAGCGTACATGCGGTATCGGACGTTGATTCTGGTCTATTTTGAGCACACGTTACCATCAATGGAATCTTCAACTACACCAGAAAGCCATCTCGTAATAAAATCGAAGTTTCATATCCAATCCTCCAGGAGGCTTATTCTCCCGAGAGACCTATTCCGCAAACCCTGAGAACCGCTTCCGTAGCGAAATTTTGCTTCTGAGTTTCATAACCGAAGAGATAAACTAACTTAGGAAGTCTGGTCTCTACGTGGGGCTTTTTGGCGCAATACTACTTATAAAGTTCATGAAGACTCTTTGGTAGGTTACTACTGGTTCCGCTGAATATTGCCAGTTAGGAAATATGAATAATGTTGCCTAGCTGCCATGTCACCCGAGGGAATCACGAGGGCTGCCAGTTTGCCCAACCCTAGACAGAAGTCTTGAGGCAGAGGTCGGGTTTGAACCGCGGACCTTACGGTCAGTAATTTCGCGCTCTAACCACTAGTGCAACGCCCATCTAATGAACCTTACTAAGCGCGAAATCTATATTGGGTTGTTGAAGATACGGGTTCAACTGAAACAAGAGACTGTCCTTATGCAAGGTATACAGGTGAAGAATAGTGTAAAAAAGAGACGCAGTAGAGATGCGGCTTAGTTTGTCGTTGATACCAACGTGCTCTGAAGGTGGGTTCGACCCAGCATATTGTTCTTTGCAGCTGACAGTTTTGTGGCAATTCACACCGAATTCCGGATAGCCCCAACTGAGAACCACTGAACCGCCCAAACGGGATGCAGACATGAAAACGTAATTATTCGACAACGTTCACTCCGCTACTTCCGTTGACTTGAACTACTTGTGAATCGGTCGCAATTTGGGTTGATTCGTTTTTTGATGTTTGCTTGACAGGTGTACAAACGCAGCAGTGTGACGGCGGTGGCGTACGGTAAACACTAGCTTGCGCTTGTCTGCCAATCACTGTTCGTGGTTTTTTTTTTAAACTTAATTGTATCAAGGTCTTGTGTTGAGTGAAGCTGTTAGCTGCTAATGCACCCTGCAGGCGGGGCTACAACGCGGTTTGACATAAACCACACACCCTATGCACACCATACACACAAAAGGTCATAAGTTGCAACTCCAGGGGGTATTAAACGCCAGACGTGTTGTTGTTTTCGAAGGAACAGGGAATCTCAGGCGTAACCTACATCGGTTCACGTTGTGTACAAATTGCATTTTCGCAGTTAGTTTCCCAGACTGTTCACAAATTCCGGAACATTTTCCACTGCGTTGTTCTCATCATTGAATGAATCATGCAGTGCTATCTAAGGGGAGCCAAAGCATCTACCGTTGGCGACTACGATGAGATTAGTTAGAGCGGTCTACCTCAGACGGCGAGGTCTGGTAATGGAGAATGTTCGACAGATTCTCTCACTGAATCTCTCTTTCGTCCTCCGATCGGAAGGCGGAGGGGAGTGGTGATGACGATGGTGGGCAACCCCCAAAACCACCAATGTTGAGCTCGAGCAACTCTTGTTTACGCATTAAAACGGTCACCTTTTTGTGTCCCCCTATCACCAACCTCATCAGTCAGATTTATACCCTAAGAAGTTTAGTTTGAGCGTCAGCTTGTCAGTTCGTTCGCCACAAGTTTGAACGTTGTAGAAAGAACATTAGTGGCTCGGAAATCAATGAGTACTCGCGAGCAGATTAATCCCACTGATGTTTCAAATGATCGGTTTTAAGAAAGTAGTCATCTCATATAGGTAAATGGGGTTCGAAAGTTGAGTAGATAAGTGTGCGGAGGCTATACTCCTCTACCAGCGTGACACGTGCAAGGATGAAGTTGAATGCTTGCTTAATATATTCACCTTTCATGTCTCCACCTTTAACCAAAATCAATTGTTGACTGAAAGCACCTCCAAAATAGTTTGCAAAAAACACTCTACAACGACCAGCTGCGGCCAAGTTCGAACACAAGTTCTATTGATTGGTACTGCGCAGACAGTCCTAATTTCTATATAGAAATAATGTCCCTCATTACTGCACACTGGTGTGCCAAAAAAAGTTTCCCGGACTGGTCTTTAGTTGCGATGAAACTTACGCAAGCTCTAGGGCAAAATAAGTGAGATCGCATCCCTGGCGAACGTAGTCGTTGGTTTGTTCGCTGAGCTGGGCAATCTGGTTGCACACGCTTCATCACCAGTCCAGCTGACATCCTCAGTGCGTTTGTGTGACATTGCGTCGAGGTTGGAATTACGGAATTGTTGTGCATGCGTGGATTGCTTTTGTATTGTTCGCTGAACTGGCAATCTGGTTGCAAACGTTTCATCACTAGTCCGGCTGACATCATCAGTGCGTCAGAGTGGAATTGCGTCGAGGTTGGAAATGCGGGGTTGTTGTGCATGCGTGGATTGCTTTTGTATCTGCTCACCCAGGTCAACCTTGAGCGACCGTTGATAATGTTGGTGGGTAATCCTATTGTCCTGTTGCTTGACCTCTCTTCTGATTGGTGGGTGTCTTGATACTTGATCTCTCCGGTCCTCCCACACTGACTTTTTTCGTTTGCTTCACTATCCCCAATACATCCTACCTGCTGCCTGTAAACCTAAGGTGGAAGAAAGCCGACAACCAAAATTCGGGGAAAGGAAAACAAGTTTCGTGTGCCTTTTGTTGATCTGCTAAAAAATACATTCATTTGTGCACCAATCTGATTTGAAAAGGAAACTCAACGGAGTCCCAAGTGAATCTCGCATTCATGATGTTTCCGTTTAGCTGAATATGGTGTGGAATGTTTGCTTCATGTTTCAATCGGTACGAAAATCGAGATATCGCAGTGTGGTTCCTTGAGGAAAGGTTACTTCAAAGCTTGTCAAAAACACTTTGACAGCTCAGAAATTGTGTATCTTGTGAATTACTACCAACTGGGGTTCAAGTAGAACAGGATGTTGACGGCGACTCTGGAACGGCACCAACCTCATGGCACAACGGGTCATTGGCTGTCGAACGTTTTCAGCAACCTTATGAGTAGTGTTCTGTCACGAAAGCAACACTTGTCATGCGGTAGTGTGTGGACTGGACTCTTGCAAATAATGAGGTAGGTTTTATCGGGGGATGGGTGAGTCCTGGTGATGACAGTGGTGTAGATTTGTGTAAATGTGTGGATAGACCACAGTGTTGCCGTAGCAACCATTCAGGAATGCAGCGACATGTAACGGCTCATTTGCAATCTCAAAGACAATCTACAGAGAACTAGCATTTTTTCAGCTGACCTCGTATTCAGTATGAGGGTAATGGTTTCCCTTCATGTGGAATTTATTTGACACACTTCAGCGTATGGAATGATCGATTAAAGGAAGCATGAAATACCTCACAAAGTGATCGAATTTAGGAATTTCCCAAGCGCTTTTTAGCCTACAGGACTAACTGCCCGCCTACATTGACGACGTCTCCGTGACTGGCGACGAAACTTTGCAAGCCAGTTGACATTAACAGATCAATGGCCACCTGAGCTTGGAGACATTACAAAGCAAGCGCCCAGAAATGCGCTAGTTTTGTGATATGTGATTCAGTAGATAAACAGAGTGCTACCCAAAATCAGCATCTTTATGTCTTGACGGTGAACTTGATTTGTTGATTCTAATGATTTATCGGACTTGCTATTGTCACAATGGGGAGTTCCTACTGACGGTCGCATCTGACCTCACCGGCCGCAGCGAGATCGAATTAATGTTTTCATTCTAGCGTTAAGTCACGATAACTGCTTGATCTTTTCGTTTATTTAGTGAGTGCATCTCATGATACGAACGAATGGCAGTGTGTAGTGGAGAATAGTACGTTGCTGTGCACTGCACAGGACCGTGTCGAGTTGCATCTGAAGAGACCGAGACTGCCGTATAAAGTAAAAAAATACTATGATCGTTAACTCATCCGTTACCAGGTTTCAACCTCTGAACGGCTCAGTGGTTGGAGCGCGAATTTAGTGACTGGAAGTTCCGCGGTTTGAACCCGACCTCTGCTTTTCGATTTCCCCTGTCTAGGCTTGGACAACCTGGCAGTAGCCCAGCCCTCGTGCTTCCTTTGGGTGGCATGGCAACTAGGCATCGAAAAGATGTTACAGCTGAACGATTATCTATCTCTTTAAGAGGGAGGATGGGCTGTCAGTGAGGATCAGCTGCGCTCTAAAATGTGATAAGTAGGTACGCGTAAATCCTGATTCGTAAATCAATCAAGAGTTAGATGCCCAATGTGAAGTCACTCGACCGAAACGGATCCGTTAGTGAGCACCGGAAGTTTACGACAGATGCCAGGCAAGGTGAACTTCATACTCTTTTCACTTTATTCGCGTTTAGGCATGGTGGGGGACAGTAGCAGTGTATGACCTCAAGACCGGAATCAGAAAATGTGCGTCATGATACAGTGGAGTTCACTGTTAATTGGTGTTGCAAGTACCAGCAATGACAGCATACAAACCTGACGCCAATCCGTATTCGGATTTGGTCTACAGAGAGTCAGATGGGCGAGTGTTGGTGCATTAAAAGGTCGCCCTGACTGGGAAATGACTATTCCGGGTTATCCTGTTCTGATGCTACGAATAATATTAAGGAATCGAACATACTACTGCATCCTGTCACTTGTATGTGAAAGTAGTAATGGGGTCGTCTTCAGGGTCATCTCAGGCGGCACAGTGGTGGTCCTTCATCTCATTAAAGACCCAGTTTGTGTGTGGAGACTGAGTCCTGCCACTAAGACACGCCTCAGCACTTGTTTACTGCACGCATTCTGGCCCAAAAAAGCACGTCACGTCGGATCAATTTAAACTAATGAAATGTAGGATGCTACTTCAGCAGATACTACTATCCGATTCCTTTCTGTCGACACATTTTTTAGTTGAATGGATAGTTATTGAGTTTTGTTCTTAACCGAACGATGTCATTTGTGAGTAGAGATAATTCAGAGGTTACAACATAAACTAATCGTACGCAGAGGAGCTACTGGTGCGAAGGCACCAGTCCTTCCAAACTAGATAATTACCTTTAGGTAGGATGCAACTGTTTGTTTTTTACAGGCTCCCCAGGATCATAACGAGGACCTTGGTAACTGACACCCATCCACATGTACCTCATCCGTTTTCCTCCAGTTGTCTTGTGCTCCTGAATACGCACCTGTCATTTCTTTCAAATAAGTCTTCAGACATCCCTTTGAGACCTGTTTGCGATTTGCTGAGAGATACCGTTTTACCCGGAAATACCTTGCGTCACATAGTCTTCATTCTGGCATACCGAATATTCATCTTATTCATCTTATTCATCTCTAATCCGGTGTTTTGTGTGACTTGGTTTTCAGCAAACCCGCGGGCTGCGCACTTGGCCTACGTTGAGGATTGATGTGCCGCACCAGTTTGCTTACTTTGTATATTTTGACTACTATACGTATGTTAGTAGCAACATCTTCACATCACTATCTTGACTGCCACCGACGGGAGACTCAGCAGCATACAGGGATTGGCTCAAAAAATCGTTCCTTGGCAAGAATAAGAGCGCGACTACCGAGCAGTGATTTACAGCTTATCAGCTAATCAAAATTCTGCTTTCAATTCCTATCATTTTCTGGTAAATGAGATTTCCTGAAAACCGATAGCATCCAGCATATCAGCATGACATCAGTGTTCAATACCGATGCTTCACTGCCGTACAACCATGATTTTTTGAAAGCCTTATTGTGAAGAATAAAGGTGGACGAGGAAGGGACTTAGCGCTAGCTTATTACAATTATTCTGAGGTACCTACACCGCTCGGACATTCATTCAGACAATCTGGATAGGAACTGACAACAAGAACACCACTGACATCGGTTGGCAGCCATAACTTGTAGTGTCTCCAACCAGGCACAGTGAGGACCACGCACTCCCCATCGTGGAAGGTGAGTAGCACCGACGGCACCCAAGCGTTTCGTGATCTCCTACATACTCCTTTGCTAAGTCAAGGGGGTGACCACCTCTCTGTTTATGCCACTCTGAATTGGGAATGGAAATCATCGGCAAACGATGGTTCGGCATACCCAACACATGTCCCAACCAACATAGCTTCTGGTGCTGGGCAGATTCTTGAATGGAAATACCCGTAGCACAACCATAAACGCGCTTTCTAACTGCCTCGTTACGGATTCGCCGACACCAACCCACACGAGCTATGGTTCTGAGACAACGATTGTCAAACACCTGAAGGCGTCTCAGTTCCGTTGCTCGAGTAGGTCAAGCCTCACAGCCATACAAGGAAACAGCCCGTACTGTAGCTTGATACACACATCCATTCAGATTCAGGGATAAACCATTTTGACGCCATAGGTGTCTCAAATTAACAAACGCGGCCCGAGCCTTAGAGATTAGTACATTGACCTCATCTGTCAAACTACAGTTGGGACTAATATAATTTCCAAGATACGTAAAACGCTCCACAACTTCCACTACCTGTGGAAGTAAGTTGTAAGTGGCATGTTCAGTGACTGCACTACAGAGAGATTTGCGATGAATTTCACGTTCAACTTCCAGTGTCGTTACCGTGACTCAGCAGGTCATTGGCTTCCCTGTTGATCTCTGTTGAAGACTGAAGCGTACATCAGCTTTAGGGATGAAGAATGTATGGTGTTCACGTAAAAACACTGCAGAACAGACCCGCCAACGTTCAGCAGTTTATTTAGTCCGCTCGTTGAGTTGAAATATTTTATAATCAGTCGAATTGACATGACGCGTTTGTGGTAAGTTGGGACTGCCTCATGGTTTAGCTGCTCGTCCGTGTTTTTGCAAGCATACAGAAATACTTCTAACCTGAAGCTTACGGATAACTTATTAGATACTGGCGTAATCGGTCCGATTGGTGATGAAGCCTCTGCAACCAAATAAATGCGTTCAGCCAACAAATGAACGACCATTGTATACATACTGATAAAAACGATCAACCAGTGACGAAAATTCAACAGCGTACCCGATTGAGAATATGCTTCCCCAGTTTATCACAACTTACTTGACAACTTCTGACACATGTACACATTTTAATCAAATCAAAACTATGAGTTTACGATGAACAATCAAGAATCTACTCTACCGTTTTATTTTCCGGGTTCAAAATTCTATTCCATATTCAAACTGTAAGAAATGACCAACCTTATAATTCGAAGGATGTGCAGACATTGAAAGTTCACTCATCTCAGCGGAGAAGCCACAAACGAAATTACAGAAATGCTCCTTATCTGCCTCCAACCACGCAATCTCGTCTATATTTGTTTCAGTTGTAGTAATTACGGCTCTCTTACATGACAGAAAGCCCCCGGTTTTCTTGAGATAGCAGATGAGGGAGAGAGAGTAGTAAACAGTGGGAGAACTGTATTGATGACGCACAGACCCAACACATATTGCTTGCCAGGATTCCGTCAATATCGCGATATCTACTGGTTCGAATTCACGGAGTAAGGTAACCAAACCAGAGAGGCAACTTAAGAGATCTGGTTCCGATGGTCCTGTATACTGTGATATTTAGTCGGCATCCTTGACCTTAAAAGAATGAAATTTAGTCGAGCATTGGAAATTGGAATACGTGAAGAGACTAACTCAAAAAAGAGAAAGATATTTTCAAGGATGGCTCCAAATCGTAAAACCTTATCTCGGCATCAATTATAAGATGTCATTATATAAAAGACAAGGTGTCTCTACATGACTTTACAGCTGACTCAGGGTTGAACTGAAGATCCCTGCTTGTAGAATACTTCGACATATTCATGAAAGCCCACTTGAGTGACGCGCAAAATCACAAGCTTCTTGGGATTTATCAAAAGATGCGGTACTACATGTATAAAATACGTAATAGAAGGGGCACAAACTTCGAATTACGGGGGTTTCCATCCAGACTGTTGCACGAAGTAGCGCAACTCCAAAGAAGGCCCAAAGAAGATGGCAAATCGATATTAGCTTGCGACACACGCCTGGGCACAACACGTGGTAACGCAAAACGTCAAAAAGCGCGCGTAAAAGATAATGGACCAAATTGGTTCGACAAGTCAAAGGTGAAAATTCATGAGGGATTACAAATGCATGTCGAGTCCATGAGGTAGACGCAGTTAACAGCAAGACAAGGGAAGAGTTTGACCAGGGAAAAGGAAGTACACTACTTGTCTCAAACGTGTCTCCTCATCAATTCAAGGTGACAGTGGGGGCCCACAGTCTGAACTCCACACATCCCCCATGCGCATTTTCCGCGTTCCAATCTGTCCAGACGGTTGGCTATCCTTAACTGTTCCGAAAACGTGCAAACTTCGTACATGAAACGCAAAATAGGAGAATACGCTATTCGGTTTGCCAATCAGTATGTGCCCAGAAGTGTCTCGTTAGAGGCTGAATAAGCTGTCAAACTTGGATGGTAGTCACGATTCGTGTTCACATTGTTGGGCCCAGATGGGATGACAGCAAGTGGGACTGCGGGACGGAATCTGCTGTAACTGGTCAGTCGCCGGTTTCCTATTGTAGTAAACACATCACCAGCACACAGTGTCTCTCTCAGAAATTCAACACGTGAATTGGATTCGTTTGATCCGAATCAGCTCATGTGGCATATTCTGTGTGTTATATCCCACCAGGACCAAAACTGTTGCACAGTTGAGTTCCAGCACGCTCAACCTAACCGTGGACTTCACAAGTGAAAGCACCGCCATGCCACGTCAGCCGTTGCTTTGTATGATCAGCCGAGTCATCATACCACATGCAACAGGGCGAATAAGAGACAACACAATTTTGCTGATGCCTACAGTTTTACAATTTCACGTTTGTTTTTCTGAACCCTACCGAGCTGCCTTCAGTGTTCGTCACACAAGGAATCAGGCAGGACAGCAAGCCATCCTTGCTTTTAGGCTGGGTTGCCCGAAAATCGGTGTATGGCGTCCTTCAGAATCTTGAATGCTGTACGCAAGTAATCTGACTGAACAGACGCCCCCTCGCTCTCTTCCCTCTTCCGACTGCGCAAGTATGGGGACACGGACGTCGCTGCAGCTAGCTACACCAGGGTAGGTATTGTGTTGAGCGATCAAGTGAAGGTGTTTCTACCTGATTCGATATATGTCGACACTCGTCTGTGTGGAGTTCCATTGGTAACGTCTGCGAAAGACTGTTGACTGTTTATTGTACCTGCTTACACACCAAAAGATTGTAGTCAAACGCCGTTTCTATGACTTTCTAGTTTCTCCTCTACAGCGGGCTAAAGAAACAGACATCCTTGTGGCCGCAGGTGATATGAATGCCAAAGTAAGTAGGCTTTGCGCTACTGAGGTTCACTTGG
Source organism: Opisthorchis viverrini (assembly GCF_000715545.1). Classification (NCBI taxonomy): domain Eukaryota; kingdom Metazoa; phylum Platyhelminthes; class Trematoda; order Opisthorchiida; family Opisthorchiidae; genus Opisthorchis; species Opisthorchis viverrini. The sequence goes on along the minus strand of NW_008751699.1, from coordinate 747,347 downwards.
ATTATTGTCCTAACTTGGACAAGAAACACAGGGAAACACGCGGATGTAGGCTAACCGCAGACTGCTCCGATGCAACACCAATCCCCGGAAATCGTTTGACCATCATATCGGTGCCTACCGACGAATCAGCCGCAAACCCGAACAGACCACTTTGCCGGCACTTACTCGTGGAGAGGGTTGGCCATTGCCTGCTACTACTTCTGGATTAATCGCGTGGCCTAAGCTTACGCACTTGTCCCTTGGTGCTTTTCAGGTCCGCGCAAAAGTTCCACGCACCACTTGGCCATCAAGAACCTCACGGACTCCGAAATCAAACAAATATATCAGAACCTATCATTTCAGGTGGGTCTGATAATTTCTAGGCCTCTTCCAAATGAATGAATAGTAGATCCGATTCCCCGAAATCGGGTATCGACCACCACTGGAGCGCAATATTCAAGGCTACACGTGGTGCAGGAACTTCTACCCGCGGTACAACCCAGCCGGTTTCTTCCAATTATTGTATGTCTGATAGAACTGTAGCTTTGGTAGAGGCCGGCTCTAGAATCCTTTTGGTTGCAACCGCAAGAAAATACTGATACAAACGCAGGAAGGTCTTCGAATCCTCAATATCAAGGTCGCCACCAGAATCCTGCAGATCAGAATTACGAAGACAACATCGTTGTAATCTTTGAAGCACAAGACCTATTGGATAAACTGACCATCACACCAGTTTTCGCCATGCTCCTTGCCACCACAAAGTGCAAAATCATCCTTTAAACGTTCATTCTCTGAACACCGCCTTTACAATCCGAGGAGAACCACTGGAGGCTGTGGGGAATTAGACAATTTGGCTGTTGTATTAGCTCTGACGGCACTGCATGCGTCTAGAAGACTATCAGGAAGGTCAGATTCCTGAAAGCAACTTCAGAACGCCCGGAACCCACTGCTCCACCAAAAAGTCAACTGGAAAGCCGGCAAGCATCCAGACCAATCAATCATTCAATCAATTCAGCAAGACCCGATGAGTGTTCTTGCGGCCACACAAGCACGACCGTATGTGATCAGCGTTCAGGCTTTTCACAGAGGCACGGTCGATGTTGATGGGTGTTCACTAACGCCTATCAGACAGCCTGGATCAATGTCAGAAAGTCCCCTATAAATAGCGTGGGGCCGTTGTAACTTTTGCCCTCTCACTCACTCGCTTGTTCGGAATACAGCTGTTGTGTTCCCTTCTTTGAGTCTTTTCTCTCCGACACTAGGCACTGGAGCGGGTCAGCAGCAGATACGGCAGATTGACGAATCAGCAGATATAACAAAGAGCCGAATCGCCTTTGCTAATTTGCATCATTTGTGGCGTCAAATAGGCGTATCACTAGGTTGCAACGATGACATGTACCAGGCTACAACAGGGTTTGGATCACCAACGGGCCAGAACCGTTTCTGGTACCGGATGGCGTAACTCAGAAGACGGATATTTGGTTGTGCAGCATGTACTTAAGTCGTGGAGAACATCCAACATCATCAGCTGCCGTTGCTCGGCGATGTGCTATCCATACCGAAACATCGCCTGCCGATAAGGTTTTGTTCTCTGTGCTTCCTTCAGAATGACGAGAACTGCAGTGTAGACAGTGTGTGAAGGAGATCACAAACAGCATGAGTGTTGTTTGTTCGTTCAGCCTTCTCGGATGGGGTGCACGTGATCCTCCATGTGCTTGAAGAGAATATCGTTCAGCTTTGACACCCTTCCGGTGCCTAGCTTCGATACCACCCGAAGGAACCACGAGGGCTGGGATGCCGCCAGGGATACTGCGAACTCGAGAGGCAGAAGTCGGGTTCGAACCACGGACCTTCTGGTCAGTAATTTCGCGCTCTAGACATTGAGTCATGCGCTTGGCTGGAGAAAGTATAGGAAATGGTGACCAACCAATGTCAGTGGCGCTCAGGCTCTCACTTTCTTCCCAGATTACCCGACCGAGAGCTTGGAGGCCAAAACACCTCAGAATGCTTGCTGCATATCACCACCAGGCCACCCCCCTTGCGGCAGCGAAACATCAGTACCAACACTGACACTGCTGCTTCTGATAATAATGACGATGACAATACTGTTTTGGGTTGTCCAACAGACCATCGTGCACATAAACCAATTGAAGCCTCATTAGAAATAATGGTAGATGGAGCGTTAAATAAACCCAGGGTTTTAATTTTCGTCCACCACAAGTCCAGGAGTCTCACGTGAACATAAACTTATTTTCCGCTTAGGCAACCTTAACACGACAAGCACGAACAACGTTGAAGCATGAAAACGGGATGTCTCATGAATTACTTATTCTTGAGTAAGGAAGAACATCAGTCCCGCTTACTTAGGTCACCGTCCGACGCCAACTGTTCTGATGCACGAAAAGGCGAAACATTCGACACGCTTAGAAGAATGAACGCCTTTATCTAGCAAAACGGACGAGGGCCAGCAGACTGGACACTTAGCTGTTCGGAGACGAGGGGTTGATCAGCTCAGTCGAAGTCTAATTCACACAAACTTTCACTTGATTGGTCGTCAATCGAGGAGCCACTCAACGCGTGGCCGCTTAGCGTGGATTCCATGATTGCGCGATTAGCGACGCTATATCCTATCTAACTGAGAGCTATTCACACTACTGATCCTTCACTTGTGGTCGAACGGTTGACTGTTCAAACAACTAGCCAGGATGTCGCGGTTTGAAAGTCTCTGGAGTTTTGTTAGATGCTTCAATTATCTGTCTGTACAGGGCTTTGGAAGAAAGGGAATAAGCTTGTCCACATGCTGTGTCCAACGGCAGACGACAAATAAAGTGTAAAGAATGCACCAATTACACCTTATTTTACGACTGACCGGTCGATCAATACAAGCCACGCGATTTCCGTGGTGCTGCATTCACGACAACGAAGCGTTGGGAACAGTGATATGAAAATAGCCCAATTAAGGTATTTGTGGTCAGGAGACATGTGAAGTAAAATATAGCCAAGCTTTTTACGAGGAAGTCAATCCTCGCTGAAATGAGGAATCGCAGTAAGTGAGCTCTGCTCATAAAAAGAACTACTCGCCGCATTACATACAACAGCCCCGGTAATTCAAGCAGCCCTCCAAACAGTCAGCTAAAGACCAGGGCCAATAGAAACCACGTTACAACTGATCAAATTCAGCCAACCCAATTAGATTTGGTTGTGGAAGTCACACGATAGGAGGGTGACAAAAAGGTTCATTACTTAAATAGAGTTGTGGTGAGCAATGGTGTAAATTGAGTCCCTTGAGGCGTGCTCCGGAACTTAAATTTTTGCATTCTACACTAGCAGAAATCCTGCCGCATTTGATATCAACAAGGAAATCGACAAACACCTACTAGGGCGAAGCCACACTAACCAGTCATACGGTCACATTAAGGCAGTCTTCTCCACTCCCACAGCTGAACTGGGATATGACGGCAGACCACTTTTGCGGTTTTATTTGCGTTTATTCACTTGGTCATGACTTCTTCCACGTTAGTCTTAACGTTGCTGCTATAAAACCATTTTCTAGAGCATGGTGTTCTGCTGTACGGACTTACTGCTTATTAATTATACTCAGATATACTAGGGGCAAAAGGCCGCAGAATACCTGGTATTCGAGCACTCTTTGGGCTCATCTAGCTCGCACACATCCGATGACTTATTTGTCAACATCACGTGATACGGTCGGGCCCAGGAAATGGGTAGAATGTACGGAGTAAGCAATGAGAAGCGGTTTCTACATCCGTAATTTGTCTGTCCTTCCGAGCGCAGTGTGTTCTTTTCCAAAGAGGTTTTATCAACCTACCGTGAATTCAGTCTATGCATCATCAATCTCCGAAGAGATTCGAACCCACGACCTCCCGGCTAGTAGTTAAAGCCTACACCGTTCGATCACGGACGGCTGCTCAGTAATGTGAGTAACCCGCTCTCAGACAATATATAACACAAATCACACTACAGACACGAAATTCACACAGCGTGGTCACGTGCTGACTGGCTCCTCAAATGACATCTTGTCAGATGGGAGCTCAGGCTAACTGTGAAATGTTTTGCTTCTTTTTTATTTTAACCCTCATTTCTGCCCGACTACAAATGAAGCCCATTACTTTGTACATAAAGTAATCTCACCCCTACGTACAATTGATTGTGATGTCGATTTTTTGGTCCACCAACCGATGATCATCTCTTATCTAGGGATCTGCTTTCCTCAATCCGCCAAGGCTGTTATTGAACTGGGACTTCTTGAGGTCACAGTCGGTGACTTGTGTTTGTTTGCCATTGTGGGCTATCTGCGTACTTACGACACTTTTATGTGCGGCACAAGGTGTTCAGTGTACATTTTTGCTATTTAATCTCACACCAGACCCAATATGACGGAGACTTTGTGCCTGATGTGCGGGTCTTGACTGTGCTAGCGATTACCGCGCCTTGAAGAGCATTCACCGTTGTTTGTCCTTTCTACGGTTGTTGGTCTTTAGACGCGTGTTCCCATACCATACGCTGGGATTCATCTCATCTGACTGGAACTGTTGGTGGCATGAATTTGAATGAGACGTCTCTCTCTTTCATTCCATATTCTCCTGTCACCCTTTCGCATTCGTCGCTTGCATTCACTTATTTTATATTTGTGACCATGCTCTTCCAAAATAAAAGACAAATAGCTGTCGTAGTGTCACTGCCAATGCCTCTTGATAGACGACACAAGGCATATGAATCCAGTAGGACTCCTAAACAGAAAGATTCTGTCAAACAGGGAGTACTACTGAATGTGGCGTGGACAACACTATCATGAGGCACTTGAGAAATTGATCTGATGGTCCGCAAAGCCCTGAATGATTCTTGCGAAGAAGTGGTGTGAACTGGTGTTTCAGGAAAAGTTATTTAAAATAACTTTGAAGGAAAACCTACTCTTACTGAAGTGCAAAAGACAGAGAGCATCTTTTGCACCGGGTGGTTCAGTAATTGGGAAGCCTAATCAACGAGTATGACCATGAAGGAGTGCTAGTTAATCACTCTACTGGCAAGGCGCTCGTGGCCGAATAGTGGTGTTCAAGCTACCAGGCGAGAATTCGCGGGTCCAAAACACCCTTGAGTTTTTTAAGATGATGATTTCAAATAGGCACGAAACAACTGTACAGTGATTTTAAGCTTTTCAGCATAGACTGGCGTCACTCACGGGGCGGAATATCAATTCAGTACTGGTCTATGATATGCGACACAGTTTAAGTGTGATTGGATCCCGGAACTGTGTTATGTCCCTTATTGAGAATGACTGATAAATCATCGACAACAGGACGAGCAAGTTCGTTCGACAAGGACGTTGACCGAGCTGTGTGCTGCTGGCGGAATTCCAGAGAAATACTACGAGAACTGGTAATCATGACTTCCTGAACCCCTCATTACTCACCATCGTATTGTTCACGCCTGCCCCCCACCCCTATTCTAACGTTTGGCTTGAATGTGTAGCGTACGCAGGAGCAAGCGATCGCCCTACACCGACACACGTACAAGCTTAGGCTGTCTTACCAGACCTGACCGTTTCGATTTGGTTTTGCCCATTCACAATCTGACGAACTCATACCAGTTTGGTGAACAGACTTCCCGTTCTAATAGGCCTTGCTTCCCGCACCGGTGGGGGTGTGTGTGGATGTTAGACACCACACGGGATGCAGCCAGTTGCAGTGACATGTAGTTTCCTCACTTGGTCCCAACGCAACAGGTATCCTGCTAGTGTGGAATGCGGGGAATTAAGTTCCAAAGCATGCCTCAAGGAAGCACCCATCAAAGAAACATGGTAGAATAGAACGTTATGCAAATACACCCGTCAACACAAAACGGCGCAATTCGACTCCGACTGACCAAACGGATGCGATTGTCTGACGCTGTTTAGTGCAGCGCGGGATGCTAAGCCGTACGATTTTTATGTTTCGGCATCACTGCTAGCCGCTCACTGACAAACCTGTCGTAGGTCTCTCATGTTGACTGGATAGGCAAGACTATCTGACTCAACTACTTGAGTCACGAATTCTGGGGTTTGTCTACTTCTTTGTGATTTCATAGTTTGCATGTGTCTATCGATCATCCATCCCGTTTCGAACCAGGACTACTCGTTTACCCAAGTGGAACTGACGTACGCACGCCAGACAAGACCATTTGAAAGTGGCGACTAAAGCCATCACCGCATTCGGGGGCAAATGAAGGGTCATTGAGTGTCTCGATGCGGCGAGTGAGCGGTTCGGATTCTGAAGTTGGACGCACAGTGCTTTACGCACGCGGGACTAATCCGAATTCCATTTCGAGAGGGGGCAAAACTGCTATCGGGTCACTTGGAAACCGACTTCAGCACACTTTCAAACTGAGTCCAGAGTCCACTGAGCGATGCCTGAACGCTAGTCTCTCGCCTCGCGAACTAGGGCTGTACCAAGTGAGCTACTGACGACGCTGCCCTGCGTCGTGGGCACGCACTCGAGTTACACTATTTTTTTACCACAAATCTACTTAAGTAATGAACCTTTTTTGTCATCCTCCTATCGTGTGGTTTCTACGACCAAATTTAATTGGGTTGACTGAATTTGATAAGTTTTAACGTGGTCTCTAATGGCACTGGTCTTTAACTGACTGGAGGGTTAGTTGAATTACTGGGGCTGTTGTATGTAATACAGGGAGTGCTTCTTTTTGTGGGCAGAGCCCAGTTACTGCGATTCCTCATGGGTCGTCTCTTCAGCGAGGACTGACTTTATTGTAAAAAGCTTGGCTGGCATGTGTTTTCGAATATAGCTGTCTTATGGAAATATGCTGATGGATCCCTATACCATGTACACTGCTACATGCTATTGACAGTGAGCGGCGGTTGTAACCATCGGATGCCTCTTATCTGGTGTCAATTCGGAGAGTAAACACACAGGAGGAAATTCGGTAGTCAACAGCAGGCTTCGATGATAACCATGTAGTACCACCTGAACTGTTGAAATGCACAATGTATGCACAGGGTAACCCTGTGGACGGTAATACGCATAACACGTACTCGAGACACAAGCAGCTGGGTGGCAAGTTTTCGGCAGGTTGGGCTGCTCCACGTTGATCAGAGCAGCTTACTCCAAATACCTCTGTGAATGTCCAGGGTTCCCAGGAGGTTTCTTTGCAGATTCAAGTAGGTACAACTTAGCAGGCAGTGAAGCATCACTACCATACACTGATGTTGCTGTCTTTGACGATTACGATGATGATGATGATGATGATGATGATGATGATGATGATGATGATGACGACGATGATGATGGTGACCTTAAAAATGTTGTTTATCAGCAAACGAGGCTGAAGATCCCACAGGACCACTTGTCTGTTCTGTTATCAAAGGAGCGATTATGGTCCAATAAAGATCATGATTCATCGAACAATATTTCGCCCTCACTTGCAGTCAATTCTATCCAGTATTAACCTAGTCCCATCCTTCATGAACCAAATACCTGAATTTGCTGTTGGCGGGAAACTCAACCAAAATTCACCTGAGTTCTGTTCAGAACATAAATCAACTGAGTATTCTGACAAGTATCGCTTTATTTTTAGGTTAGAACGATATCTAAGATAACGAATTTGTTTTCACTACCGTCCATATGACTGATGCAACTTGGACAGTCCAATACCAGTGGAAGGAAGAAGGCCTTCGCTGCGGAGTTTATTAGAAAATGCCAGCTGACCAGTTACAGACTATTGGACGGGGAAACAAAACTCTCATTTGCATCTTGTTTAACAAAAATTGAACATCCATCTTCTCTTGAACGCGCCTTCCTGAATATTCCTGGATATTCATCAACTGTTGCTCAAGTCCAAGCAAACGCTACAAAGCAACTCCATACATTCCGCAATAGATCTCCCTTTTCAAGAGAAACAAAACGAATTTACAAGAAGAAAACATACTACTCGCATGCCTCCCCATCAGTAGTATCACCGTTGCATTCACCCTTCATGAAACTGACCAGTTAGGTCCCCAATTTTTCACCAGTTTTATTCTACACTTAAACGTCAAATTTTAAATGTATTGCTGAAGGAACTCATTTGAAAGGAATGGGGGCCGAAGCTCAGCTCAAAATTTGTGGTGAAGTAAGGGTGATCACTTCAGAACTGTTTGCAAAGCAGTGGTCTTTCACTTTCGAACCGGACTTGAGGGCTGACCATATCCTGTCAGGCGACTTTGGGGGAATCAAATCAAAGTTCAGAATTTGAGGCAGTGGTGGATGTGACCTGGAATTTTGTCCAATAGCTTAGCAAGCAAATTTGCTTCAGGATTGAAAGTCCATACCAAAATATTCAGACGTCAAAATGTTTCGTTCCTAGCCTTAAAAGTTGAAGATTCAAACCAGCCTACATGAATGGATGAGACCCGGTTTGACAACAGGCTTCATATAGGCTGATCGATCACGGTGAGTCATCGTCACATGTTCTTTGACCATGGACTGTGCGACGTGCATTCAGAGCTTTGTCAAGCCACAACTCACCACCACTAACCACACAACAGAAAATTCAACCTACCTAAAAAGATAAAGAAACACTTATTGTTTTATAAAACGTGAATCCAGTGGGTGTTCGCTGTATGTGGCCATTCTTGTTTTCAATGCGTATTTCATGGAATTCAAGAATATGTAACTGACCATCCGATTCCCTTGAAGCAGTCAACAAAAGTTGGTTAGACAGGGCCCCGCAATAGTCTAAAATTGTGACAGCGGTGGTGGACATCCAGGCTAAGTGTAACTACTAATACCCACATGCCTGTTTGAAGTCACGCTTGTATCTTTGGTTTAAACGTAACTGGTTCGAATCCAAATACCCTTGTATGTAGGTCCGGCGGACCTGCAAAGAACTACTTCAACCCTATTAGCAATGTTGATCTCAGTCCTTAGGCAGAAGACTGTTTATAGCTGACCTGGAAACGCAGTCAAAGACCGCTCAATGTGAAAACTCAGTCGGTTTTACTTAAAGCGCGATGATTCTCACTTGTTTATCAAGCAATTGTCACTTAGTTAACGCCACTTTCGAGTGTTGAACACAACAATGCCTGGAATTTAGCAGAGTGATTTTCTCTCAGTCCTTTGAAAAGTTCAAGACCGCTTTTAACATCTTTACTGCCAGAGCAAATGATAGGTAAAAAGATCATTGTTCTGTAGATGTTATCCTGAACAATAACAAGCCCGGTGGCGCACTTGATCTTACTGCATATCAGTTTAGTTCCACTAGAACCTCACTGGTCAGCTTGGTGTACTGGCACAAAACGGCTCAGTGTACTACTGCCTGCAGAATAAAAGGTATTGACAAATGAAGCTGTACACGAGAGACTCATATAGAGCTGACCTAAACCTCCTGTTTATGAAGTCATTCAACTCTTGCCACTAAACTAGCGGTGCCTCTAAAAAAGCAAAACCAGTAATAAGCTGTCGAATGGTTTCCTCCAACCTTGGAAGTAGTGTCATATAGAGAAAATTACTTCAGTTTTGTCAAATCATTCTGAGGTGCGACGTGCCCTGTTGCAGCCCACGCAGTTGAACATTCAGCTAACATTTAGTCCAGCCTTTCGTAGATTCTGAACTAACTAACTAACTAACTTACGCACGTTTGTTTGCCTGCACATGTGTTAAGTCTGGCGCTCAGCTGCGGAACAAGACTACCGGAACGTAACACATTACTCATAAGGCTGTTGAAAACTCATCAGCAGTCGGTTTCACGAAATTGCATACCAATTTTGGTTTGCAAGAGAGACCCAAATTAATCTCTCGCTTATGCTGTTTTTCATCTACACAATGTGTTGCATTACTGGCGTGTCGTGCCAACTGAAATATGAGGCAGTCTGGGGCAGCACATCCAAATGAAGCGGACCGTCATAAACGAGAGATTCTGCTGGATTCAGTTTTTAGTCACCACCAGATTAGTGAGCAGATGAATATAAGTCAAAGTTCGTTCCATTTGGGTTCAACTAGGACAAAAGACTGACGGATACTCGGGGATGGTGTCCACGTGGTGAGACTCAAGACGGGCCAAACCGGTCGCGGTCTGTCGAAAAATTTTCCACAACGTTATAAGTAGTGCATTACGTCTATAAAATGTGTTGCCATATCTCGCATGTCATATCAACTGAAACGAGAGATTCAGTTGGGTCTTCTGTGAATGCCAAAATGGTTTGCAAACGTCCATCGTTAAGATGGACGAGACTTTGGGGACCAGGTCTCTCTGATGGATACCAAAAAGTATGAAACAGATGATGGGCTCACCATGAGTACTCATCCACCTTTTAAAGGATGTCATATCAAGAACACTACTGGATGCCTTTTTTCATCATAAAAAAGATAAGTACACTTTTGTTATGGAAAGTTTTTGATTGCTTAGGACAGCCTCCATGTTGTATCTGGCATCCAGCTACATATTGGCACATGGGATTACATCGCTTTGACCCATCCGCATGCATATAATTGCGTCGGACCTATAGAACGCAATTCATTTACTGCTCAGCATCATTAGAAAGACCCTTTAGTTCCGCCAGCGTAGGCCCTAATGGGGTGGAGAAATGCTGGTTGATACTCAAAGACACAAGAAATGAACAGAGTTTTGAGAAAAGGAAGCGAAGTAGGTAGGTGAAGTCAATAAATGTTAAGCAAATGTCCCAACTCCTTGTTTGTTTAATCAGTAATGGCAGTGTGGGGAGGCTTGGCAATTTTTGATAGAGATTCTGTCCATATACCGAAAAGCTGAGAAGCACGGCACAGTTATTTCACCTTTATTGGGAATTATCAACAGTGTGCACATCCAGGGAGATTCGAACCCTCAGCCTCGGGGCCACCAGACTGTTCGGCAATGAGGGGTTGGTCAGCTAGGTGGAAGTCTAATTCACACAATTAGCGAAACTTTCACCTGATTGGTCGTCAGTCTAGGAGCCAGTCAACAAGTGGCCACTTAGTGTGGGTTCCATGAGTGACGCTACATTCTATCCAACTGAGAGCTACTCACATTACCAATCCTTCACTTGTGGTCAAACGGTTGACTGTTCAAACAACTAGCCAGGATGTCGCGGTTGGAAACTCTCAGGAGTTTTGTTAGATGCGCCCTACTGATAATTCCCAACCAGGGGGAAGCAGCTGTGCAGTTTTTCTGTCTCTCACTATCTCATACTGTGCTAATACACAGTTAGGTTACCTGTTTGGCTCAAACCAGTGCAACAATCACAGGCAATCTTTCAGTTTGGAGGCCGATTACGACAATATCCATAGGCCTCAGTCACACGCTTGTTTTGAGCAGTCCGGACCTTGTCTTCTAATCAAGTCAAACCTCCGATTCAAAAGCTCTAATGGTCGCAACAAGCCAACCCACTGAGCGCATTTTGGACTTTCTCACCAGAATATCTCCACACGCTTTGTGGTTGCTCCTACTGACTTTACGCTAAGTTCATTCTCTTTGTCACATCCTCTCTCGATGTAAATGAGGTCATTTTTTGATGACTGACTTACCGAATTAGAATGACTGGCCACAGTCGTTGTATGGAACTAAAGTCGAATCCAACTACCAGGGAACGATGACCTACATTGCCATACATACTATGTTTGTAGCCAACAGATATAGGGTTGCATAATTCGGCATCTGGGCGAGATGGCTCAAGTGGTTAGAGCGCGAATTTACTGACCGGAAGGTCCGTGGTTCGAAACCGACCTCTCCCTCTCGACTTCCCCGGTGTAGGCGACTTGGCAGTATCCCAGCCCTCGTTCTTCCAACGGGTGAGTGTTTTCATAATGGGCGATGAATGGTGATACAATGAGAGATGGTGCGTAGAAGTATATCGCAAAGAACTAGTGAGGGCAAAAGTTATGACTGAGTGATGTCAACGAACGATGGTATAATACAGTAGTGCGATGTTTCGGATAGCTGAAGAAGCGGGTGTAAGACAAATCTAACGGCGCTATGGGGTAAACGCGAGGATAAATCATTGTTTGAATTTCCACTTACAGAGCAGGCGACGTTGTACTTCTCCGTATTCGAAAACTGGCTTCAATCTCTTAAGAATTCGTGCGATGCTTTGAAGGCAAGTTTGCGTCTGTAGTATACCACGACCAGGTATACATTTTGAGAATGTCCGCTTTCACAGATTAAATCAACCAACTTCTGACCACAAAAGCCATAAGATTTCCACGGGGATTTCACTTTTAGCGCATCAAAAATGGATTATGAAAATGACTCGCCGGAACCCCTAGTGTCAGCCTGAAGTTATCAGTCAGGGAGACAGCCAACCGGCGACCGTTTGATGTGGGTCGCCTGATGTATCACTATATCCTGTACAGTTAATCAGAATGCTGATCAGTCCACCCTGGAAGAATGTTAGAACACTCAGCCGTTAACCAGAAAGTCAAGAGCTTGAATCTTTTGAAAATTTGTGAAGTGCATATTGATGGTGGCGCAACAGCATACATAGTACTTCTTGCCAAGGGTAGATCGGCTGTGTTTTCCGGATTAAGGCTTAGCGGATATTATGGAAATAATCTTCTCAGAAAGAGTCTTGCAATTGAGATGCCATCACTCAAGGAGCCCGTCAATATGTGAATTACGCAAACAAGTGATGAGCGACGCTATATCCAGTTCATATCATTTACCTTATCAATTTCGACTGACGGAGGCAGACTAGGAGATTTCTGTTGACCTTGTACATCGAGGCCAACATTTCCCTAACCCTTGCCGTTCTCCACCATCACCCATCATGTGATAGTTGCTTATCGTACATCCAGCTGAAATGAAGGGTGTTGGATCTAGTGAATGGTTCACTGAAGCTTTCTGGATACGGTACACCAGTAATTAATCTTTCACATATAGGTAGCTTTCCCGCACATCTCACAATGTGATGGTACCGTGAGGAGATGTTGTCATTTCAAACTGAGATTTCTTTCTGTAAGTGAAACCAGTCTGTGCTGAGAAGCCCAACAACTCCATCCTTGTCGGCAATCACCAGCCAGAGAGTTTAGAACACGCGGCCTTCCAACAGCCAGTTCTTGAATACTTAGCCGTTCGGTCTTGAGTGGCCGAATATCACTGTGATTAACTCGCACTTTGAGTGACACTCATCCTTCAGTCACAGAAACCGCACCACGTGGTCACGTATTGACTGGCTAGTGGGGCGGCCGGCGACTTCTCAGACAAAAGTTCCTCTGAACCACTTGTAGACTGATCGTGGTGTGTGTGTGGTTGGAAATGGGTAATTTTGTTGCTCAACGGAAAAGGCATACATGGGTCTTCAGTCTCCGGAACATTCACTAAAGCGTGTGTAGGAAGAATGTGACTATAGATGAATTTTGGAGCATTGCTGAAAGCAGTGTATTCAACCTAACTTAACCTTGTGACAGTTTCCCCATTCATTTTCTTACCCCGTCCATGATTTTTGGTCTCCATTAATTTTCCCCATCAGTACCCACTATACATCTTGTTGCAAAGGCCGTCCTGTCCAAGACCGGTACACACTAGTCTGTGTGCATGTGTGAATGCGCGCAGCTGACCTACTTGCCCAAACGTAGCCGTACTCCGTTTTCTGAGCCTGTCCTGACGTGTTCTGTCGTGATATCCACGTAATCGCACCGCCAATCGAAATCACGAGACTGTCCTCGGAAGGGACGACCGCAACCCACTCTACCGAGTCAGTTTTCCGCTCGACGCTGTTTTGTTTGCGGACCTTGACATTAAACTGTGACACCACGAGTTTGAACCACTGAGATTTGCTGTACGACTGCCTAAATAGTACCGTAGACCTTCGAAGCCAATTATTCCTTTCGATATTCAGTGACTCAAAGTTCTGTATCGGGAACCTCAACAGTGTGTATTTCTGTCACTGGTCGATACCAGGTCTAGGACAAGGCACGGCTTTTTTCCACATGCATTTAAACATTATCGAAGATTTTAGTTGTTTCTAAAGAAGAGAAACGAATAAGGTCTACAAAACGACACAAAAAAGAAGCTGTTCAGTCCAGTGTGTATACAAGACGCTGGATTTGATGCAATGGCTGTAAATTCAGGTAGTGGTTGAAGACATTCACCGGGGTTTGCACTAAAGCAGTACTAGAAAGCATATCCAAAACGCTTCCGATAGAACCACGATATTTTTGAGTTTGAAACGACTTGATAGGCTTACTCAGCCCATTGCAGAGTCCACTCCTCAGTAGTGACAAGGTGATCTCTGTTTGGAGGTTGTCCATGAACATGACACTGATGACAATGATGATGATGATATAATGGAAAAAATAGGGAAGAAATAGTGAGTGCGCCACGTCTACCACAACTACCGGTGAAACTGCCGTTTTATGCGTCACAGCACAGACGATTTAGAGGATGACTGATATCCGGACACCTTGAGTTTAGTGATCCACCGAAGAGTTCACCGACGACTAGTGAGGTATAGTGCTTATGCTGGAACTAAGAAAATTGCATCAGAAGAAGGAGCATGAACTTCCAAGTAGAAGAACTAAGCTGCAAGAAAATCAGTTTAACTTGTGAGAAAATCGATTTTTCTCAACAAGGCCTTAAAATACAAACAATCATACTTTCCAGAAGCGGATGTTTCATGCCGTTTTCATCCTAATCGCACAATCCTGTCAGAAGACCTAGTAAGCCGTCGTATCAACACAATTTATGATTCAGGACATAGAGCGAGGGATGAACAGATTCAGCACCCAAATCAAGTTGTTCCTCGATCTTCCTCAACAGAAGCAACTTTACTTGATACTTCTGCGGCGACACGTTTGAAATGCGCGGGAACCGCAGTGAGATTGCCTCAAATTCATTTCAACCTAGCTGTTGCTTCTCCGACAGGTTTTGTTGACTGGTTTGTGTACACGGAGCGGATAGAGGATGCTGGTTTATTAGAATCAAACCAAAAAAACGCACTGTGATAGAGCAACTCGGCACAATAATACCGTCTCTTTAGCTGCCTCGTCATCCAGCAACCATCACGCAGCGATACTTGAGGGTATGGAACAATAAGACGTTCATGTGTGACCTTGTTGTAAGGGTACACTGGTGTGGTCATATGCATGTCAGCATGCACAAACGGAGCTTTCTGCATATAGCAGGTGTGTGTGAGTGTTCATATGTACGCATCGGGCCCAATAAGACAACACGGTTCTGCGGCATGTACGAACAGATCCTTTTAGATAGTACCAGTTGCTACATACATTTATTCGTGTACGTCAATAGAAAAAGAATTGATTGTGCCATTTCATTAGGTCCGAACCTGACATGGAAGCTCAGATCCACGATTCGGGCGCATCCATGAAATAGCTATCCGTATCGTACTAATTGGAACTATATTCCCGTCGGGTTCAATTTTCTGTGCTAACCGCCCGTAGTCAGCATCATTATGCCGACGGTTGACGAAGTCAAGGCAGCCAATTCCGAAAGCCTGTCAAACAATGACTTTTTGGTTAATCTGGCCCTGACTTTCAATGTGGTAAACATTCCTCTGGCGATTTTTATCCTCATTCTCGTGTGCATTGCCTGTATCCTCTTTGTGGTCCTCGTCATCTTCATTGTACGCAGTTGCATTCGTCGAAAATTCATTCCCAAATCAAAACGACGTCCAATCAAAAGTATCTATCTGGATGAAATACCCGGAGCGATACCGGGCCAGGTGGAAGGCCAGCACGGTACTCTGGAATATTCACTGGAATATCAATTAACAAAACAGCAGCTCAACGTGGGTGTTATTCAGGCCAATGACCTTGCACTACGACCAGGAGTGGAACATTTGGACCCTTATGCGAGCGTCAGTTTGTTAAAGGTTCAAGGAGAAAAAAGTAAAGTTTTTGGAAAAGTAAATAAGACGGTTGTTCGAAAAAACTCGACAAGCCCGAATTGGCAGCAAACATTTGCCTATCAGATTCCTGAATCTGAACTAAAATGTATAACGGTTGTTTTTGAAGTATTCGACTACGATAGTATCGGACAAGATATTTGCATCGGACATTTGGATGTTCCTTTGAAAGAAGTGGACGAGGGAGAATATGCAGGCCAAATACTGGAACGTACTGGCTGGCTAAAATGCGGAGAACCAATGATGGAAGGAATAGGCGAACTATGCATCGGATTGTGTTGCAACAATACCGGATCACAAATCGATGTGACCATCTATGAAGCACGACAGTTGACCGTCGCTGATCAACTATCGTCCAAGAGAGGATCCAGTGTTTTTGTTCACTTGGTATTGAAGCATAACAAGAAAAGAATGGGACATTATAATACCAAACCGAAACCGGAGTTGATAAACCCTTATTTCAACGAGAGACACACGTTTACAGTTAAATCCGGGAACCTGGACAGTTGTGTGCTACTGTGTAAATTGAAATCGAATTCTGGCCGGAAAAAAACATTGGGTCACACACAGTTGGGCGTCGATGCAACAAGCAGTACTGGGGCGAAACACTGGGAAGAGATGATCAAGGGTCCTGGGAAAACTCATGTGTTTTGGCACATGTTGTCTGTGGGTAACGAGGATAGGTAATTTGTCCTGCCAGTGGTTCCTTTCAGTTCATTCTCCCTGTTTTCGACTAACCAGCGAGAAAGCATACCGGTTTTTCTGAAGGCAAGTAATCGCAATTCCAGTTAACATACAATGCTTTTCTGGCGAAGATTTTCTTGTTGTCCATTTTTTTCAAAAAACGGGTACGGTTTTTTTAACAACCACCACCACCACCACTCATCTTTAGGTAAAAGATAGCACTTTATCTACGCCAATCCATTTATATAAATGCAAACTAATTGTTTTCATGTAATTTTCTTTGGCCAACGAAGACAATGTGCCGTTTCCACGTTCGACGTAGTTCTAACGGCCCACTGAAAGAAGTGAAGGCCTATCTCACTGTTTGTAATAAAGTTCTTCAAGTGTTTTGAAATGTTTTTTTTTCTGATATTTTTCGTGTCTTCTAACGTGCAGGCGTCAGCTATTTCAGCATGAGCCTCGCAGTCATCGGTTTTGGGTCAGATGACTGTTACTCTGTCCGTCGACCTCGGCAGTTTACTTGCATACTTTCCGTCATCCCTTGTGGAGACATCATCAGTGCGCAGACTGATGACCAGACGCTGATGATAGTTCCACGGGTGGCGAGGAAACGTCTGCAATTAACTTACCAAAGGCTCTGGGATCAACATCCTCCTGATCTACAACCAACTGACGGACACGATAGGCCACCAACTCGCAGTCATATAATTTTACCGAACGGCTATTTTGAATGCATCTGGCTAAAATTCTGTTCATTCTAAAGATAGAAGATCAGTCATCTAACGGTTCGAGTTCCGTTAATTTTTATTATGCTATGGTAGAAACTAGGCGAAAAAGTTGGAGTAAAATTTAGCTTACGGGTTGACCTTTGCTGCGGAGAAGCAAAACATACGTTCATGGTGCAGCTACTGACAGCCCTTGTGTGCGGATTGTCAGAGTAAAGATAACGGGGAAGCGTTAAAAAGATCAGTTTTTCGAAAACTCATCGTGCAGTTGGAGTCGATCATGGCTGAAAAGTTGAGAAACCCGATAGCTGTTTCATCTCTTCTTGAAATCTTCAGTAGTTCTTACCTAATGAACCTCTGGCAAGACTGGGACTCGCTAACTTTTGGCTAGTAGTTTAACGTCACATCACTTGATTCGAGCTAGCTGATCCCGCTGTGATTAACTCGTACTTAGGCCGGATAGCTTATTGTTTATGCGCCAGTCGTGTGATCCCTTGTCGATAGAGACTTCGGGTAATGAATAGTCTCAATGTTTGCAAAGTACGAGTACCCTGCACCTAAGAACAGAATTCTTCGGACCTAAACTATTAAAGGTTGACATTCAACTAGCTAGTTAACACCATGGCACTTGTTGCGAACTGTGAGGTTGACGAATTATTGACAATATGCCTGGTGTCAAATGAACCATCGCCCATCAGTCCTTATCGGCTGAATGACACAGAATTCGACTCCTAACCGGAAGATTTTGAGTTCGAACTCTCCTGAGAAGTGCTAAGATTCACACTGCTGGTGGCTCTCAACTAGCTATGGACAGCTGTTCAGAGTTTATTAACTTTTTAGCCTAGACTGGCCTAACTTACCGACAGTTCAGCTGAAAAGCTACGGCGTTGGCCCTACTGGGACCGCTTACGCCCAAAGTACTGTAAGGTTCTGAGTCCTACAGGACTAGGATCATTTGAACCTCAGTCAAGAAGGCACGAAGGTCACACAGTAGTCAATTTGACTATGGTCGCTTCCAAATCATGCCGCCATGTCATGGTCGGTCTCCCGGAAACCCCTCGTTAAGTCAGGAAACATGACTTTACTTGAGAATTGTTAGTTAGCTGCACATTGAGTATGTTCCGACCAACTTGACAATATAAAATATTTTCCGACTTGCAATTCCGATCCGCTCGCGGATTCCCACACACAAACGCACACAGGAAACCACAAAATTACGCGGCCATAAAACGAGACAGATCTTGTACACTGTCTTTGGCTTCAACGTCATTCGATCCTGGATGTAAAGCCAGAAGTGAGACTTTGCACTCTGAGGGTGAGAAGCACAAGCGCTCGAGGTCATTTGCGATCAATTCGCGTCAAATTTGTCCGGCACTGATGTTCGCATCTTTCGAGTGGAGAGTGACTTTTTTAGAAACTTGGTTTCGAGTGATTTCAATGATGTAAGCCCCTCCGCTGATTTGGCTCCGCTATTCCACGACTCTGGTTGATTGCACCCAACAAAACGCGACAAAAACGTGAAACAGTTATGAAACAGTTAGGACGGGCTTCACCTACATATTGGAACCATGATTTTTCTTCACCCGAAAAGTGTGTTTTACGATGACATTTTGCCACATATTCTTGCTGGTCTGGTTTAAAAATCAGGATTTCAGTTGGCTGGATGGTTTGTTTAGTGGAGTTTCCTTACTGCAAAACTGTTGGTTTAGACCGGTTGTCGAACCTGTTTGAAATATTGTAAAGTTGTGCCAGCAAAAACGAATTGTGCGGAGTCGTTTGGGTTACCACATTGGAGCTCGCGAATCCGATTTGAATCCGAATAAATAGGACCAGGACTAAACACCCAGAGACATTTTGATAGTATGTAGATACTTTGAAAGTTCAGTGAAGACTTCGTTCTGTGAGCAAAGTCAGTCTGCGCTGAATAGTTGAGGGAGAGTATACAGCCGTTTCATCCTCACTGCGTACCTTACGAAACCCCAAGGAGTTTTGAACCCGCGACATCCCAGCTGTTAGTTCAAACGCTCAACCACAAGCGGCAGGTCAGATCAAAGAAGAAACCATTCGCCTGATGAATGAAGATTCGGTCTAATTCTTCAATTGAGGAGTCAGTCAACACCCGTGACCACGCGAAGTAGATTCCTTGACTGAACGATGATAGGTGCGACATTCTGTCTAAGTGTGAATTAATCAAACTGCTGACTAGTCGCTTGTCACCGAACGGTTCATTCTTCACCTACTGACCGGAAGGTTGCGAGTTCGAATCTCCTTGAAGATTCGTGAGATGCGCGCTGCTGCTGATTCCCAATGAGGATAAAACTGCTGCACAGTGCTCTTTAGATTCTCAGTACGGGTTGGCTTCATTCATCAGAGCCATTAGCGAGCCTGAGTAAGGTCACTTGGCAGTAAGCACAAACAGTTGCGCACTAGCGTCTTGTCATTTTTCTCATGTTCGGTTGTTACAAGTCACCTTTCCTTCACAATATCTTACAGTCATATCCTCCCCAGGTCCCAAATTTGCAAACTGGGTCTTTGATAATACAATTAGGGTGAGTTCGTGCCTTAGGAGCCCGATCCTTAAGCGGATACATCCGCACGGGCGACCTGATGGAGTTACCGGTGTTGGTACTTTCGTCACCTATGAATGGATCGTTCACGTTTGACTAGTGAAACACTCCAGTTCACGAGGTGCTCCAGCTTTGTAGATTTGGCCTTTCACCAAATGCCTCTGTCCAAGTTTGGGTGTTCCATAATCTAAAATTAACTTGTTTTTTTTCCATCAAGCGCACCTGATACTTGTCTCCTTGCACCGTAGTTTCACTCCTTTCCAGACCTGCAGAGTTTCTCCATTGTCCAGTAGTAAAAATGGGGTAATCGATTTCACGTTAGGTATTTCACAGAGCGCGACTCGACAGGGTTTGTTTCGGGCCAAGATGTCTTACGAAAAACTTGAATGTCCGATGCCTGGTCTACTCAGCGAATATGCGTAGCCTTCAGTAAATATTACACAGGAAATCGGTGCAGAATTTGGGTGTGACGTAAGCGCACTGTTTGCAATTTTATGCTGTATCAAAGTGTGGATAATACACGACCCGGTACTCAGAGAGGTTTATATTTCATAGTAGATGGTGATTATCCTACGCATGCTGCTGAAACACTCTAAAATTGTTGCTAGTTCCTGTTATTCGGGTGTCAACCTGTTATCAGCCGTTTTGTCGGGAGTTAGGGTGTTGCTAAGATAGCTAAACTCTCAGTAGAACGCTATCCAACTATCATTCATCCCCATGTTTTTGACACGTTCTGTTTCCCTTGACAAAAGATTGGTAACAAGCAAGAGTTTTTAGAAATATTTGGATTTGTGCCAAAACGGTATGGTGTGGATTCGAACATATTTGTTGAATGCAGCAATTGCTTTCCATCATGTGCTAACTAAGCACAATTTTCTGTTGAAGCAAGTATCCGAACCTTTATCTGGTGTGAAGTTTTCCGGCTGGGTGTTTGGAATTAAACAGGTTACTATCCAATTAGTATTCGACGGCTGCGTAATAGTGGAATTTCAAGGCAATCCCAACTTTTTTGGCTACTAGACAAAGGCTGGATCAAATGGGTATCCTAAAACAGCGTTTGCTTCTCATTGTGTCCACAGATGCAGTTCTAAAAGCCTGAACTTTGATCTTTAACTTAGGGTGAAATATCTGACAGGATTGAAAAAGAGCCACTAACGTGACTGGGTGCCTGTTTCACTGCGAAAATTCGCCCTATGGTGCTCCGTTCGCTCATAAATCCACACATTTTCTCTGGGATCATTTCTGGTGAACGGAAATGCAGTTCAGAGTTCTACCAGCATAAAGAAGCAGAATAATTTCGGGAAATCGTTTGTCTTCTGTCGGCGTGATTCCCTCCGAATGAAAGGAAAGGTGTAGTCTAATGGGACACCCCTAACACCGCATTTCGAGTGGCTTACTTTGAGAAGTTTGCCTTCGAGTCCCTGCCAATCATGTTTGACCAGCTCAGGTGGTGCTGCGTTGGAAAAGCGAATGTCTTATTGCCACGTGACCGTCATTTATGTAATTCTCCGTGTGCCGCTGAAAGTGATTGATTTCCTTGGTCTTCTTTGACGAACGAAACAGCACTGCGAAGAAGCGGGCCTTCTACATAGTCCGTGTATCTTCGGAATCCGGTGTACTGTCGACCTACTCAGATGTCTTGAAACGGTTGGGGATCTTGGGTTTTCATCCACGGGTTCCCTTCACTGTGATACGGACTACTTCACAGACTGTGATCTGAAAACGGCCAAATTTATTCGTTTTGTTTCACTCAAAACCATCTTTTGGTTTGTGGGATTGGTTTCTTCGTTGAAATTTTCTTTTAGGCATGTGTAGTCGCTTTCTTGTGCTTTGCCGAATGCTGCATTGTTTCAATCAACTACGAATAAGATCATGTCATCATTTTCGTCAGGCCAACAACCTCTTGCTTATTTCCAGTGCAGCTGCCGAGGAATTTTCCTCTTATGGGGTCAGCAGATTGATTTTAAGAGGGGCTCGGCAAGAACCTCCTGAAATCGCACCACAGTCAGTGGGCCTTTAAGTTTTCCAATGCCCACCTTTACGGATTTCCTGGTTATCTCCAAAGGTGATGTGTACCTTAGCTCTTATCAAAAAGTCGCACTGGGCATTACGAATCGCTTCGATAGTGAGAGATTCTTTGAGGTCCACTTATCGCCCGCTTTCATGGCCAACAGACTGTCCGTGAGTATATCTTGCGATAATTCACGTGCAAGCTGAGGTATTCCAAAATCCGTCCGTCTGTTAACAGTGCTACTTCTCAAGCTGCGTAACTGTCAAAAGAACATGACTATTTCGTTCAATGACCTAGTTCTAACCTGAATTCTGACCAGCTTGAGCATGAAGATCTCCCCTTAGGTTCTGATAACCAGTGGCAAATATTTATCACATTTATTCCGGATGTAAACCTTACCGTCTTTCATAAAGTGAGATAATTTTGGCGCAAAGGGTCTGGCAAAGTTAGTGAAACGCCGTCTGGTCAGTTACATCCAACCTTTCATTAATCCTGGCTCTATCTAATCCGTTTCGTCCACCTACAAGAATTCTTGTCAGTTTGTGGTTGGGTTGCCAAATGGATAAACAAAACAAATATCGTCCCACATCCAAAATATTCGCAGGCTTTTTTCTGGCGTCTTTTTAGCAGTGATAGAGATAATGAAAGAAAGCTTCGGAGAGTTTGGGTTCTGGTAGAATGTGGACTAGTATTCAATAAAGCTTTAACTGATGGATCCTAGTAGATAGAGCACAGGCGAGGGGTCAATAGTTTGAGCCAACCCACAAGCGTGGATTTCTCATCCTACCGGCTTACGTTATGGGTTTTGATCTGACAAATGTCAATCATTCACGGTTTTTTATAGAGTCAACAAAAACCGATGAAGATAGCAGTACTTTCCAAGAAATATCATCCATAACTGAGCAAGTCAACGTCAGCTAGGTAGGGTGTGCAAGTAAAACCTTCGCGATAAATCAAGGCCAACAACTGCCAGAGAGTTGCACGCCATAATTAGGCTAGTAAGCTGTTAGTTCTTCGAGGAACAAGCTGACCAGCTCACTCAAAAGCATGCTAAGGAAATGAGTCTAGGCTTTGCGGGTCTTCATGCTTATTTGGTAACGCAATCTGATTGTTTTCGATTTTTGGAATGGGATAGCATAAGAAAATAATTGGTCTTTTGTCCTGAAAGTGAATTCATTCTAGGGCTGGAAGCACTGTAGAGCTGTTTCCGCCCGACTGGGAATAATTAGCCATGTGAATCTAACAAAACTTCAAACCGTTCGGCCGCGAGCGGCTGATCAGTTCAGTGGAAGAACAATTCACGTGATGAGTGAACCTTCCACCAGATAAGTCATCAATCGAACAGCCAGTCAACACGTGACCAAGCGATTTGGTTTCCGTGATTGAAGGATAAGTCTCGTTATATTGTGTCTGAGAGACAGCTAATCACACTAGTGATTAGTCACTCGTGACCACAAGCTTATGTGTTCAGACCACTTTCCGGGAGATCGTGAGTTCGAGACGTTCTGGAGTTTCGTGAGATGCCACTAGCCCATTATAGTAGGTTTTGAATATAGTTCAATGAGTGTTTACAGAATGGAAAACTAATACTAATTCGTTTGCAAGGAGTTGCATGTGCTGCCTACAGTCGTCCTGTGTTCCGGTTGCGGATTGCGGAGAACAAGTAACGAAATTTCCGCCAGCTTTCTTTGGACTGTGGTGAATGCCGAACCTGACCGCATTAGTCAGGTTAGATGAGTCGAACAAATTGCGACGGAGCATGCCTCGCGGGCAGTTCTCGCGTAAATGACTTTATTGTGCACGCGTATTATGCTACGGTAGGACACAAAGAGATGGAAATGACTTACCCGTCTTTGGAACCCAGCCGAGATCGAGTTCCAGTGACGAAACCAGTCCGCGATCCGTTCAGACGTAAAGCTGCTTGCTTGAATTGCTGCTATCACGTTACTTCTCTCAGAATGATGTTTAAAATAATCGAATTATCCGGACACAATGACTTGTTTACCGCCTCGGCTGATCAATTGATTCACTTGCTCAGAATTCCATTCAATTGGCGCTCTTCTGTTTAAGCGAACACTTCAGTTCAAGATTATTGGGGAAATATATTGTGTGCTCTCCCAGGATTCACAGCTCTCCTGAGCGTTTTCAACGTACACTTTAAGCTGACGAATTTAGTGCGTCGACAGACCATCTCTAGTAAGCCTTCACCCAATCTTTACTGACTACCACATCAATCACCAGATTTTTCTCGCTTCACTTGGGCGGACCTTAGCAGCACCTGTATTCTGTTTGAGGTAACCTACTTTTTAGGACAAGATCCTGGACGACCGGTTATATTTTGTCAAGTACACTTAATGTCTACACTATGATAATGTCAACCAACAGCAGCATTAGAGAGCTGGAAATTTGACGAAGAACTTTAATCTTTCTAACCAGAAGTAGTAAGCGGATCGAACAAAGAGGGGATCCGATCACCACACATTCAGCCAAGGATGCCTACACAACAGGATTTTTAATTGCCATGGAAGTGTTGATGACACTAACAAGGGTAAAACTAGTTGTACTTTGATTCACACGACGAAATCCACAGGGAATGGGTTGGGACTGCTGTTATTCCATCAAAATCATGGATAGCCAATGTCATCCGAAGGATTCTGAACACGGCTAACATAAGGTTACAAAGGGAAATACACTGCATTCTTTACTGGTGCAGTTGAAGGATTGCACCCCGGTGGGTGGGACCGGCGAGTGTGTCCACACAACTAAATACAACTACTGCACTCACGTCTACAGAAGGCAGACGGCTGGAGAACTTCACACTAGAATCGATGAGAGGAAGATAAACAGGCCACCAAGAAAAGTGGCTGGGTATCGAGCTTTACTCAAAGATTCATCGATGGCAGAGCATACAGTGGACACTAGAAGCAAAACAGATCTAGAAAATATTGAGGTTTAGCGGCGGAGACTATGATTCACCCCACAGAGACTGCGGGCAGAAGTGGTGGGAATCGAGAAGCATCATACTGAATAAAACACAAGGCGTAGAACTGGGAAGCGTGTGGAGAATGGTGTACGTGGTGGTGCACGGTTTTCAGTGAGGACTCATCAACAGAAGTTGCTTAGATCTGAAGTGCCTAAATCGAGTCGACCGAAAATTCCACGTACTTACGGACCCACGAAAACCTCTTTGGTACCATTTACTCTAGAAGAAGATCAAGGAGCGAAACCCAATCATAATGGGTTGATGGTCTGCCAATACATCGACAGTAAGAATTAGGCACGCACACTAACCGACACGACGTTCAGCACTGATTTATTGTTCCAGTCAGAAGGGATTGATTCTCCATCAGCTTTAAAAACTGACCAACATGCAAACCTACTCGCGGTGATTGACAAAGCTTTTGTGTAAAAAGCGAAACATTGCCCGTCTATAAACCCTTCGATTGTTTGTCAGACCCTTCACTCTTTACAAACTATGAGTTGACGTCACTTGAAGAGCCATGAGGTCGCGTTAGCTAGATTTGCGTAACCGAAGAGTAGGTGGTCCAACATTGTCACTGTCTACAAGTCACCGTTGTCTGAATGATAGTGTCCAAGCTGTTATCCGGAGATTCACACTGCCCCAGAGATCGGCGATGCATATATTGTCGATAATGAAACAGATATACGGTACTCTTCGACTTTCGGGTTTAATTTAGTTAGCTTCACCTACAGCACAAATGTTTACGTTCCATTGGAGAGGATGGATTCACTAAGTTAAACTCGGCGTAACCACCCGAACAATGAATTTAGTAAGAGTACTCATGCAGTTTCCTGTCGATGCGCGCAATAATACATTCGACAAACCTAGTGGCTATTGCTGAACTGAAGGATGAACGGACGTCCGAAGTGATCTGTGGTTCCTGTAACTATACCGACATTCAGAAAATCTGCACCACCGCAGTATATAAAGGCATACGAGGATATTCTCCATTTTATCTTCATTTCTCACCTTCAGAGTTACACGTAGCGCGAGTCATTTCAAAGCGATACAAACGAAAACAACAATATGATTTTATATACTACTCATGGGGCCCATAAACCCACTCGACGGTCCATCACCAACTTCGCAAAAGTCTAACTCCCCTATTTTTTATCGAGCCAAATTTTTATTCACTTTGCGGTTAACATAGCTTTCAAATTCACTTGATGTTGACAAGACTACTACAAACGAGAGATCGTGGCTGTCGTCTACGTACGTACAAGTTGGTGTTTAGTTGCGATACTTTAGCGATATTCGGAGAATAAGCATACGTGATGAGTCCCAAGAGGAACGAAACACGTGTTAGCCAGTGTTTCATAATGACTTTGTAGGTAGTGCTGGAGGCAGATATGGCGTCTTGAGTTGTCACGGGATGTCCGTACTAAGTTAAAGAATATCAAAACAGAGATTTGGTTGAATGAGATGCATTCCCCCCCTAACAAGTGGATTGAGTGTAGATCACAACAAAACGGTTTGTCACGCAGCCTTTATTTGCACGACCTCAAGGTTGCTGTCCTGGTGCCAGTAATCATAAACAATTTTATGCCTAGATAATATGTACTTGTCCCTATTTATGTGCTGCACAATGGATGGGACGTTCTCGTGCATCTAGGTCTCTAGTGAGAACAAGCATGAGTAGAATTTCGATTGATCGTACTTCTAGGTGAAACTGCTGAAGCAATGCAATAGATCGGCTAATCAGCTAATCAGTCAGGGGCACAATGATCAAACGTTGTATACTTGCATATAATGTGGCAGAATTCGGGCTGTCTTGAAAACCTACCGGGTTTATGATAAAATATGTTCATCGAGAAATCAACCCGGAGGTTACAGGAGCTGAATCTCTGCTGAATCATTACCGGTTTCGTCTTTCTTGGGGCTTGTCAGTTAGGCGTCATTCTCGAGTATCCTCCAATGGAAATTGAATGCAATTCACGAAGTACACTCATTTCCACCCTAATTCGGTTTCCACGGGATATTCGATTGAATCCCAGCCGAAGCTCTCGTTCATGTTATTCTTCAACTGAATTTGCTGCGGAGAAGTTGCCTAATGTTTCAGTTGGTACGATATTCGAGACGTCGTATTGTATCTTCTGAGTGGAACATACTACTCATAAGCTTGTTCCGGCCCGTCCAGAAAACAACTGGTTCTTCGCGTACGCTCTAATTCCAGGCTCAGTGTGAAAAATGCGTTCACCGGTCGAACGCATTTCCTTATTAGGAGAGGACCATACGTCAGAGTGTCAGACATTGCTTGTCGTGCTCTGACTTGCCCAGCATTTTAAACTGATAGACAAAGCCAATTTCAAAACAAGTGTGGTGCCACAGTCCCGTCACCGGTGGAGTATTCTGAAATGTTGAAATGTTCACACTTTGCACCGTTTGTTTGAATTTTCATACCCCACTTGTCCACTCATACACTACTAGTCAAATACAAACATCACGTTTCAGTTTTGACTACTCAAGCACCCTTTTGGGCTTTTTGGTCATATTGAAGCACAACTCCGAGGCTCACTTTTGACTACAAAATCTAGAACCATCATTTTCACCAATCTACCTGAATCAGAATGCACCTCAGCTATGCGTTGGCTTATGGTTTTGTCCATAACGTTTAAAGCGATAAACAAAACTAATTTTTCCGCCCCATCGCAGATGTATGCAGGAAACAGCGAACTGATGTCAGCTCCTACGAAACTAACAGCCAAAAGAGAAGATCCGGAGGAAACTGATTTGTCTAAGTGAAGAGTCAAAATTTCAACTCGAAGAATAACGAGTGAAATCATGTTTAAATGCAATGCGATGTTGTTTAGCGCACCATCTTTAGAGGAGTGTACATTTTGGAGGACAAGTCACTACACCCGGTCTGTGGAGTAAGGATTCTGTGTGAGTTTAAGTTATTTGGGACGAAAAAATGCCACTATGTAAACACTGCCGTCCCCTAGCCTCCGATTCATTGTACTACAGAGGTAAACAGACCCTGGTCCTGACAGATGATCAACACTCCTTGCAAGAGATTGAGTCCAAGGTAACGCACTGAAGGGTGGAAGAATTCATCAAGAAGTTCATCTGTATCGCTGGTTTGGCGCACGGATGTCATAAAACCCGGAGGAGTCCTAACCACTGAGATACCCTCAGAAGGCGTTTGCTCAACTGGAGGCAACAGAATAACATTTGTATAGATAGGATTTTCAGAAGTGTACGAAGATTAGACGACAGTTTGTTGATTCAAGATGGATGAATGTGCATGAAGAGAGAATCAGCTATGGACAAGCAGCCGTCAAGCTGTACGTTATTCCGAAGATCCGGCGACGTATGTATTAGAAGATGGGGATTAGTAGTCGGAAAATTTTTAGCCTGACTGGGAGATATTCCTCGTCCCATTATATGCAGTATATCTTCACGCAAAGCAAGTAAGTGACCTGTAGCAGCTACCCTCTTGTCTACTTACCCCACATAGACTGTCTACTATCGTGTTAACCCCACAGCCACGAGCATCACCTATCAGCACCTACTTCTCTCCTTCGCTAAGCGGAGAGCATTTGTAGAGGTCAGTCATCAGATCACCCGTCAAAAACACTCAAACCACGTGACAATTCCTGTCCCACTTGCAGCCTCAGCCGGCAACATGTACACTGCAACTTCCCATCTATTTTTGTTTACGCGGTTACCACTTGCGTGACACGCCAGGCTTACGAAATTCAACTACATCAGGTCAAGTTGTATTCATGTTCGTGCAAGCATCAAACACGAAGGGACATCCTTCTCCTCACACTGCACACAACAAATAGGCATACAACTCGGCCCAACACACGCGCGCGCAGGGAGTAGGAATTCAACCACTCTCCACAAGTCCATGGACGACTATGGAAGACGTGTAGCAGCCAGACTGCGGAGAAATCACGTTCCCGCCGTCCGGACTTTCACCAAGGGACTTTTACAGACGACAAGTTCCTCTTTTGACTTGCTCCCACTTTGCGTTGCATTGTATTCATTTTTCTACGTGTGGCATCTCACCATTGTCAACTATACTATAGACCTGTACTAATGCATATACCTTCTGAATTGTATTATGGCCGTCATCAGCAGTGCACCAATAGACCCTCTTGGCTACTCTTACACCTTACCGATACTTTGCGGTAGCATTCCGTCACAAACAACCGAAACACGGATTGTCCACAGATATTTAATATCTAGACCGGCTTACCAAAGTCCGAATTGAGTAAAGTGTGGTCCGAGGACAGATTATGCTGGTTTCTACCGAGTGAAGCTGAACTAATTTGTCACCAAATACTAGTTCAACCAGTGACCAACCAACTTCATACAATGCCGTAGCCATCAACAACGGCTATTTCTGAAAAAAAAATCACATCAAGCAGCATTTCTAATTCCAGTAAAAATTGACATTACTAAGATATAAGCTAACAAATGTCAAGCAACCTTTCTGAAGTGAATCAATTGCGGTAGGTGGACACTTGGGATAACCGAATAATGAACTCAACTCGTATACCGCGGTTGACAATTTTTTCTCAGCCGCTTGCAACCATACGCCGTATCATGATATTACTTTTCCTAATAGATTAGTGGTGCCCAGAGTCGAAATAGTACACATACATTTGCTCTTTATTCATACAAATGATGCACTAAGTGCTCAACCAGTCAACGCACGAACAACTCACGTAGTTAGAGTTTGCTGATGAATAGTCCTAACTGAAGCTGACATGGATCGAGCTGATAAGCTCACCCTGCGCCATGTTTTGTCCTTTTGAGGTGACACGTATCTGGTCGATTAGATTACATTGACACGCTTCTTTGGATTACCCACTCAACGGCAAACAGAAAAAAAGAGTCTTAAAAGTTCAGTTTGCATTCCCATGAGAAATGCTGACCGTGCACACGTCCATGATTAAGAAATACCGATCAATTGACAGTCGTTGTTTCAATACCAATCTTCAATTTGACGGAACAGTGCACTGCCCGTTTCCTTCTGCCTGGAACTCATCAGGTAGGTCTTGTTCCGTGACCGCCAATAAGAGAACTTGGCAAATAAACCTCAAATGGGAAGTTGCTGGCGAGAAAACGCCCATATGTCAATTAAATTGGCGTTGAAGAGAACGAAGTTAGCGAATAGGTAGTCGGGATTTCTGTACTTGGTCCACTTGGTCAATACATAGCAAATTTATATGATACCAGAAATCACGTGCAGGGGTTACGTAAAAATTGCGGGTACAAACCTGGAGAAAATAAGGCACTACGCGGAGCAACTGGTCATGTGGTCAGTGCCAGACAATTGAGCCTGGGCTCAAGTGCGCTTACTCAAATGTGGCCGAATCTAGTCATGCCATCGACGAACAACATGTAGTCAAATCCACATATCACATACCTCTGAATCGATCACGGCTGGTGCGATCGCATTGGTGATTGGAATGCGATTGGACAACCCTGCGTCTGAAAGAAACTTCTTTAACTTGTGGGTTGGAGCTGATCTGCGGGAAATCCAGTAACGCAATTGTCTGGCATTGATGTCACCCACATGAACAAATGACCCACTGACCCGCATAGTTCCCTATTTTCTCCAGGTTTATACCCGCAATTTTTACGTAACCCCTGCACGTGATTTCTGGTGTCATAAATTTGCTGTGTATTAGCCGAGTGGTCAATTACAGAAATCCAGACTGCTTATTCGTTAACTTCGTTCTCTTCAACACCAATTTAATCGACATATGAGCGTTTCTCGCCACACACGTACCACATGAAGTTTATTTGCTAAGTTTTGTTACTGGCGATAAGGGAACAAGACCCACCGGATGAGTTCCAGGCAGAAGTAAAACGGGCGGTGCGCTGTCTACAACTTCCATCAAATTGAAGATTGGTATTGAAACAACGACTGTCAATTGATCGGTATTTCTTAATCATGGACGTGTGCACCGTCAGTGGTTCTCATGGGTACTTTTAAGAATTTTTAAGACTTTTTTTCTGTAAGATTGAAGCTGGTAGATATTTAAGATCCACGGATAACCATTTAGGGCAAGGTAAGTGTTATCGGTTGTACCCAAACTGTGCGACTCAACCACGACTATAGGGACTACCATAACTTCAGAAGGCAGATGCCCCTATAAGACCAATAGCGAATGGTATAGGTGCGCCACCACATGAGCTAGCCAGTTTCTCAGCTGGTATAATAAAACCACTCACGGAGAAATCAAGCACCTTCATTAGGAACTCGTACGACTTTGGCAGCAAGGTTGCAGGGCTCCGTATGGAGATGGACGAAATCCTCGTGAGGTTTAACGTAACCTCAATGTACACAAACATCCCTAAGGCGGGTGCTTTGGAGTCAATCAAGAGGTTGTTACTGGCAGACATGGCACTTAAGGAACGGACACAGCTCTCGGTGGGTGAAATAGTTGAAGGAGTTATGCTGAGGATACCTTTGTTGTAATCAAACGGGATAACGTGAACAGCTTTCACGGCTATCTCAATAGTTTAAATCCACACATCAAATTTAGCATGGAGCTCGAGTCCACCTCTGGCACTTTACCCTTCCTGGACTGTATAACACGTAAGAGTGGTGGGAAATTAAAGGCTACGATCTACGGAAAACCAACAAACACAAAAACCGTCTTAAGCTACTCATCAGCACATCCAAAGTCCGTGTACGCCAGTATTGTCTCACCGATGTTTCGTCGAATCAGAGTACTATGCACAGAAGAGATCAACCGAATGGCAGCTCAACAACAACACACTCCAAGAATTAGGGTACCCCATGAGTTTGCTTAGGTGTCAACGAAGAAATATTTGGCTCCGGTATCTAGACCCAGTAAGGAGTGGATTGGCGCAGCAGTCATTCCATATAAAGCAGAAACATCCGAGTTCCTTCTAAGACTGCTGAACCTAGCCAACATTAGAGTGGCTTTCCAGAAGGGGAAAACACTACGTTCAGTTTTGGTGCATTTGAAAGAGCTCCACCCGATTGAAAGGACCAGGGACTGCGTGTACAAAATCAACTGCAACGATTGCACTAAGGTTTACATAAGGCAGGCTGCTAGGGAATCGCCCACCAGGATTGGTGAGCATAAAAGGAAGTTCAGCAAACCACCAAAGAATGCGGAAGAATACCAAACGCTGGTCAAAGATTCAGCGATGGCGGTACATGCGTTAGACACAGGGCACAGGAGAATGCGAAGGTTTTAAGACGAGGAATGCGATTTACATCACAGTCGAGGCGGTGGAAATTACTACGCATCACAGCGTGAATAGAATCGAGTGAGTGGAACGGGCGAGTGTATGGAAAGCGGTCCTAGATAAGCCGGGGTGACATGTGACTGTGTGGTTGTCAATGCGCGTAGAAGCATTAGCGACCCGAACAAAGTTCACAAAATTCCTTTTCCTCACAGACAGACGAAAAGTGCAAGTGAGATTCAAGAGGCATCATCGCATGAACCGAACCGGAAGAACTAGACCCTAAGCTGGACACAAATCCATATAGGTTTCCCCATTGGCTTGGTGACAGTTGGTGACCCACCCCAGCGTACGAAATCCTTTGGGCGACATTTAATACAGATTTGGCTTGACCTAGATGATTGGCTCTCCTGACCGGTTCTCAGCCAAAGTCGTAACCTAGTCACTTGGCCTGACGAAGCTTTTGTGTCAAAAGCGAAACAATGCCCAGCAATAAATCTACCGATTGTTACCAAACCTTTCCGAAGCAGAGACTATTATTTGTCATTGTTTTTTTAGAAGTTGCAGATTAAAAGGCTCTTTCAAAGCTTAAACTCGCCATGGGGTCCCCTCGCTTGCCGTCACATTAACCGGGAGTTGGAGGGTGCAGTTGTATGGCAATGAACTTCGTTTCATTTGCCTCCGATGAGCTCAGCGTACTGTAGGTCTCACCAGCAAGCCAGGTACTTGTGGATGTCACGACATTCCTTCGTAGTTGGTTGCTGTTGACTGACTCAACGGAGTAACAAATTGGCGGGAAAAATAACATTAGTACTTAATACGCAGACAGTAACGTTGGACGTGGGAGACTCAACAGAAATGGCAGCGAAACGTTGCACTGTAGAAACCAGTGTGGTGTGTTACCAACTTGCTTTTTGAAGTAAGAATGGTCTCTATCCAACGAAAGGATTCGTTTTTATTTCAACTGGAAATTTTACTTAGACATCCCGCTTCACACCTGCGTTAACAAGCTACGGGCTTCTGAAATCACGTGAGCACCCATTCGTCAAGAAAATATCTCTGAAGTACTACAGTCAAATATGGTGTGGTTATTTCGATCCTCTAGCTTATATGCGGATAGGAAGTTCTGGACTGTTCTTAGCCTTGTGAGTAGTATTCAGAGGACAATTCCATTTTGGTCTTACACGAAACCGCAAAATTAGACACATGTAGCCAAAACACACCTTCGAACACTAGTTGGGTGCTGTTCAGTTACCGGGAATCAACCGCTATCCAGCTCTGACAAACTGCCCTACTTAGTGGCGAATACATGAACGGCCAAACCTTCCGGTAGCCAAAAACTCCATTCGCAGAACCATAACTCTGCCTTGGGCGAATCAGTAGGAAAACGCTTTGTACCAATCAAAAAAAGTCATCTTTTCAAATATTCGAAATTTGCCGGTTGTTTTTCAAGTTTTTGCAAACATCCTCGTTTGTTGCTTTGGCACTTAACCCACCTACATCTGTCGGGCGAAAAAAAAGCGTCAAATAGAACTTTATGAACCGTATGGTTGCACATATAGGCTTATTCTAGTAGAAGGAACCTCATCTGTCGGCGAAAAAAAGCGTCAAATAGAACTTTATGAACCGTATGGTTGCACATATAGGCTTATTCTAGTAGAAGGAACCTTCAGAAAATCAGTCGCCACTCACCGAAGCACTTGTGCAACTGTTAGCGCGCCAACAACGACTCTGTAAGCGGCTTGTTGTTTTAGGCAGATTTACAATAAACTCATTGTTTGGTGAGGGTGGTTTGTGGATTTTTAGTCTGCCTCTCTCTGATTAGGACAATGGATTCTTTTTCCGTTTGTTTGTCGGTTTCTATCCGAATCAAGCAACTGTGTCCATCATCTGGAATGGATTTGAAAGTGTGCATCTACTGGGAGTTAGTCACATCTTAGGCTTAGACGGAAAGCACTATTAGTTTGTAGCAAGCTAAGTAAATGAGAGCAAGTTGGTTGATGTCAGCTGTGTGAGCAGTCGTCTGTGGACCACTATGGATTCTCCTAAGTCTAGAATCTATCTTGGTGGCGGGCTTTCATCAGTATAAGCCATAGTTTCAAAGCAATATAAGCCAAGTGTCATATAGAAGGTGCACGTATTCATCGATTTTTTCCAATAGTAACACAAAATGCGAAAAGATTAAAGTTTTCCGAGGTCTCAGTTCAGTGGTGCATCACTGCCTAGCTGAGTACTTCCGAAGCCCATCCACCCATAGCTCCAAAAGGTTAAACGATTTCAGGGGCACATTTTCTCAACATATTGTCACCCCATCCAGCCATCGTCATCATTATCATTATCATTATCACCACATCTATAATGTTTATCGTCAACAGCATAGCCTTATTGTTCGACTGTGTTTGTACCATACAACCACGATTTACTTGAAAGTCTTGTTGTGAAGAATAGAAAAAAAGTGAATTGGGAAGGGACTTACTGATAACTTACCACAATCATTCCGATTTTCCTACACCTCCAGACATTCCATCATACAATCTGGATAGCAATTGACAAGAGGGTCATTGATATCGATTTGCAGCCATATGGCACAGAGTTTTAAACCAGGCGACGTAGGTGCACGAGATCCCCATCCTGGAAATCGAGTTGCACCGACAGGGCTCAAACTTTTCATGATCTCTTCCATACCCCTCTGCCAGCTCAAGGGTTGGCTACATCCTTGCTTCCGTCACTCTGAAAACTGTGCTTTCTTTGGCAATTGATGTTTCGGCATGCGCAATGCGTGGACTAACTAACGCAAGTTCAGGTGCTGGACACATTCTTCAGTGGAAGTACACGTTGCAAAACCGAAAATTCGCTTTTCATTCACCTTGTTGCGGAGTCGCTACACCAACCCGCATGAGTTATGGTTCTGAGACAACGGTTGTCGAAGACCTGAAGAAGTCTATGTTCAGGTGCTTGAACAGGCCGAGTCTTACGGCCATAAAACAAAAACAGCCCGTACTGTAGCCTGATTCAGGAATACATAACTTTGCCGCCATAGGTATCTCAAATTAGCAAACGCGACCCGAGCCTTGTAGGTTCGTGCACTAACCTCATCTACCATAGTACAATAGAAACTAATGTAACCTGAATGATGCATAAAACGTTTCAAAAAATTTAGAGGTCCTTCTTCGTATTGCAGGTAGTGTGTTTAGTTCTTGGATATCCCAAGCAGGACCAAGCACTTTGTGGGCGAAAAGTGTATTCCGAATGACGGGTGATTTTAGTTAGTTCATCCAAAAACACATGCGCTTTCTCCTGTTCGAAGTCGAGGACGATGTAATCTGTATCTTCCACGCCAGTAAGTTTTTCAGCAGCAGCCAGCTGAATACCAAGGCTTT
Organism: Opisthorchis viverrini; assembly: GCF_000715545.1. Classification (NCBI taxonomy): domain Eukaryota; kingdom Metazoa; phylum Platyhelminthes; class Trematoda; order Opisthorchiida; family Opisthorchiidae; genus Opisthorchis; species Opisthorchis viverrini. Next base: position 711,953 of record NW_008751699.1, on the reverse strand, counting down.
GTAGACCTACCTTTGACGGACACCACCTCGTTTACGAAAGTTTTTGGAGAGCTCACCCTATACTCTGTTGTATCCGCAGTTCTGATAATACAAAGAACTCCTCGTGTATAAAAACTCCCAGGGCAGTCCTGGATGGACAGACATGTCAAGGAGAACAGACTGATCAGTAGACTCGAATGCACCTTGGAAATTCAGGAATAACAAAACTATGGGTTGCGACAAATATGCTAATTTGCAGATCGGTTTTGTTTTCACTTGAGACTCAAGTGAATCTCTCGTTTATGATATTCTACAACTCAATGTGCTGCACACAGGCCGCCTCATGTTTCAGTTGGTACAATATTCGAGATGTCGCAGTATGTTTTCATGAAGGAAACTACTCACAAGGCTGCTGAAAGCGCTTCAACAGCTCATGACCGGTTTCGCCCTTCTTCAGGCTCATCAGGTAGGTGTAGTTCCCGAGTTACCGTCAGCTTTATGCTCTATTTGAATCCAAAACTGGGGTTATTGTGGGTTATTATGGGGCGCTTTTTCAGCACCTGGCGGGGTGTGAAATTATGGTTAGCGCAACCTTTGCAGTCTGGAATTCCGCTTGTTGTTCTTGAGTCGGTGTTTCACCAGCCACCAAAAATGAACGAAGGATAAGGGATGCCTTGAGCCTCGTTACGACTGGGGTCAAACCGATCCCGCATGTTTTGCTGCACTCACCAAGGATCACTTGGAAATCGGTACTATCATCGATTCTCCTTTACTGACAGTCTCCTCTCCCAGATGGAGGCAAACAGACCAGACAAGCGTTTATTGAGGACTTCGCCCTCATCCTTGAACAGTGTGGCCCGAAGGTCGTCCGGACCTGCAGCTTGGTGGCGTTTGAGAGGACATATGCAGTCATAGACCTCCAGAGCCGTAGGGCGTTCTCGGTTCACTGACATGAGTTCTACTTTAACTGTGGGATCCAAATGAGTAGCAGCGGGGGGCAACGAGAACTGTACTTCGAAGTATTTGGCCCAGCAGTTGAGGCGTTTTTCATTCAAGATGTTCGTGCCAATTTGCTCTTGATGGTTTCGCGGAAGCGGTTGGACAGATCAACTGAAATAGTGTCCAATCATTTTAAGTTTTACATTTGATTAGCGCTGTATGCCAGGTGGGTACTCACGCTAGGTTGGTCTTGGCGTCCGATAATTCGCCGGATTGAAATGTGTTCCGGACCGGTGGGAACATTTTACAGAGATTTAATCAGTGTCCCTGTTCCTTCTGGCATCCACTGCTTCAGCGGGCCAGGTAGAAACGTGCAACAGGCAAAACTGTCAACATTAAAGACTGGCGATCTCGCTCCTCCACCAGTTTACATCCGACGGTGGTGCAGTTTGAAGTATCCAGAAGACTACTGTGATAGATTCGTCTCGCTTCGAGATCTGCCAGCCTCTTAATTGCAGAGGCATTCGCTCAACTCTTACGCGGCCCAGGAAGCTCCGAACGGTCATAATCCACACACGTGTTCTAAAACAAGCGGCGGTCAGTTATTGATCGCCATCTGTAACTGATGACGATATGATCAATTTGAGTTTGAAGCTGACACGTTTTTTGAAAACACCATATCGCCAGACGATTTCGGTTAGTTCGGAAGATGGTACAGCATAAGAATAGTCTGTAGTCAGCTCACATCTGAAGCGCTCATTCACCACTGCTCGTACGTACCGGGTCCAATCCATGTCGACCACCTGAATGAGTCATAGTCACGGAAGCGCATAAACCATCACACCACGGTACGGCCCAGCCCCTTTGCGTACACTGGGAGACTGCTGGTTCGAGCAGGAGGAACAACATAGCTCGAAAATTTAAAGGCTCCTTCAGAATCAAGTGATTCGTGATAATACTTGCGTATAAGTGTGAAACTGTCCAATACAGACCAGTAGTGGTTGCATTTGGGATCTGATTGCTGTACAAAGCCATGGCTTCAACAGGCGTAATTGCAGCGAATCCCCTTCGCATGAAACGCTCTGATCATTCATTCAGGTGCACGTGATACGCACGCAAACTCTATAAATACATGGGGGTACCTTTATCCTAACCAGAGATTACTTGACCCTGCTTTACGATATTATGATGCGTCACGTGACAAGATAACCTCCAAGGATAAGAGGTATTTTTTGAAAAAAAAACTTTCGGATTTCTACGGCTCTCAGCACCAAGTTTATCAGTTACTCCTGGTTCGACAAGTATTAGACCAAGAACGCAATATCCTGCTGGATATATGCTGGTTTGAAGACTTTAAGGACCTACATATTCCAATTTTATGTCTAAACCACCAGGCAGATGTCACACATCGTCCATCCTGATGTTTGGGCCGGTACTTCCAACTGCCAGGGTGCAAAACAGAACTTGTTTCTTTCGAATGCGTCATGCACGAAAGCCTGTTCTCCATATTCACGTGGTGGGAGTGTGCTATTGCTTAATTGAGCTCCTTGCATTTGAACTACGTAGGTCGCTACTGTATTCAAAACGGGGAAAAATTCACTGCCTATACATACATTCCCTAGTCGGATAGTTTGCTTGAAAGAAACGACTTTGATAGTTCACGAGGAAACTTGCTAATAAGCCCCAAAGCATAAACAGATATTAACTACGTAGATTTCTTTAAATAACCAGACTTTGTGAAATATTTTCGTCGAGGCAAGGTGACATTCCTACTGCCCGCGAGATGTGCACCATCCAGAAACGCGGCAGATTAAGTCTATCATAAATAGCGGGGGATGTAGGCAGCTTAAGGAAGCCAACTAGCAGAAGCGTGTTATAGTTTGGGTTGCTAATTGTACCACTGTAGCGTGGGTTATGCAGCATGCAAAACACAAACAGTGACGTGATGTAGCTAGCTGATGGGTGTTTGCACACAGATTGTCGTGACTTAAGCCCCAGCTGACAGTGATAGTACGCAGCACGTAAGCTCCATACATCATGGACCCCTTTGTGTGATTATGGTCTTTCAAGTTACAAGGCTAAGACAGTCGTCTGGGTTTGTTCACGAGCGAGATATGGTGAGCTCTCAGTGGAGTCACTGTCTGACCAGCTCCCCATTGGTAGGGGTGTTAATGGCAATTTATTTAGACAGAGGGAAATCCGAAATTCAGTAAGAAAGGCAGAAAGTATACATTGACAATCGTATCAGCTGCCACCCCCCGCCACTCCACTCTACCCAAGCTCTGACAAAGTGGAGCTAATCCAACCCTCGATCACCATAATAATGGTTCTTGTTTAATCCAATCAGAGCAACAGAGCAGACTAAGACGGGAAAGATTCTTAGTTGAAACATTGCGGTTTGAGACTCTCACGGTCACAAACGGCACTCGCATTCCTGCGGTTTTACCGCACATTACAAGGGTCGNCCTGCGGTTTACCGCACATTACAAGGGTCGTGATTCACCTCTTGAAAAGTACATCAACTTTGCACGCGTAAACCTTGAAAGCGAAATCCAATTTCAGAGACACGATGCAAATATTTCATGCAATCTTCCACAGGATCGACACGGACCCCTTTGAACCTGTTGACTGTTGGTCGTGTCCGGAACACGAAAGTAAGAAGCTTATGTTGTAATTTGAAATATCGTAAGCCGCTTGCAAATTGTTGTGAACTTCTTCCGAAGTTATGCCTTCATTTATCTGCGTTTGCATGCGGTTTTTACGTGGTGCTGCTATGATTTACTCAAAACCACATCACATCGCTTGTTTTGTGACGTACCACTGTCATTTCTGAAGTTTCGGTGCATCAAGAACTCCCAAGTTTTCCGGATTATTGAAAAATTCTACGGTTTGAATTAGCCTTATCCATGTAGATGGCTTTGTAGAATCAGTTCAATAGCAGTTGACTTTCCTCGGTGTCAAATAAATTTGTTCCAAATTCACCGTCCTACTGGCATGAAAATTCCAGGTCAAGGAATAGTATGTTAATTAGAACTGATCATCATGGTTAGAGACGATTTTATGGAACGTGACGCTGGTTTATCTTCTGAAAGCAAGCGGTCCACACGTAACAACCTAACTGATCCGTTCATCCTACGTGGAAACAAACCGCGACGAGATACTCTTCGTAGGCTGTTTTGTCATTCGGTTTCCAGCAGTAGCTGTGGGTGTGGTGCAATAGGCTGTGCGTCGGAACATCAAAAAGAGTTCGTTGTGAAAGATGCAAAGTCTTTTATTCAGGTACACTTGTCAAACAGATTTGTATCACTATATAAAATCTGACCTTTGGCACGGGTGCTATGCAATGTCTTTACGGCTGCCGATTAGTGGTACTATTCAGTCCAAGAGCTGAAAAACTATTTGCATGTCTCCAAAGGATCATTTGAAGAGAATTCAGGTAACCGTGCGCAAGAAATCTAGGTGGTGTTGGTATACACCTCACAACAAAACCATATGTGGGCAGTTGATCTCAATGTGATTGTCATTCTATCAAAAATTACTATTTTCATGTGAAGAACACATTCGGTCAACTGGAGACTGACTTAAAAGAGAAAATCGATTGTTTGGAGTCGCGTATTACCGATGCATTTCCCTCAGGTTGTATAAAGCCTGCTCGCATGGAAGATATCGAACGTAACCAAGCTCAAAAATCGGCAGCCTAAGTTAATGTGAGTCCACTGCATAGTCTGGACACAATGGTACTTTTCAGCATGAAAGCCGTAGATACCACAATTGTATAGCATCGTGTTGAGGTGCGACCAACCACAAAACAGTAACTAATACCAGACGATTTAACGAATACTTCATCCTGGAAGTGAGGCCAATCTATGCTAAGAAGCCGAGAAGTATTGCACAGCTATTTAGTCAATATTGATAATCATCAGCATGGCGCAAGGATGTTTCAAACCTGTGACCTGGTCAGTAGTCCGAACATTTAACTTTTCGGTTACGAGAGGCTGATAAGCACCTGGACAAGATATGGAGCAACTCATACCTTACTCACGGGATTCACACTATACGGTCAGGTTTTTACAGGCTCCTCGAGTGGCAACTTCGCTGATCAACTGCTAGCCAAAAGGTTCGTAACACGGGTACTACTGATGAGTCGCAGTAAGAACAAAACAGTTGTACAGTGCTTTCCGGCCTCTCAAAATAGATTAGCTCACTTACATGACAAAAGCTCCATCAAGACCTCCAAATTTTCCTCAGACCATCAACTATACCACAGTATTTAAATGAAGGTCGTATCAACGAAATGGTTGGTGTACTGGATGACAAAGTAAAAAGGACGCGGCATTTGTTGTTTATTTTCGGTAAATTTCGTGTTGAGTGCTGAGTTTATACTGTCACACAACCGAGAAGAAACAAAAACCGATCTACAAGGTGCAAAATCTGAGCAGAATTGAATGCTTGGAAGTGGCTGGAAGTGAACAGACAAAGTTTCCTGAAATAATTCTGGTATTTTCATTCCCACCTGTCACCTGGTCAAGTATATGTGATTCCAAGGCGAAAATAGAAAGTCTGTGGCTAACCAGTGGAAAAGCTTGGTAGTACTGAAAGTTGGTAGTTGTCATTTTTCAGTTTACGATACTGTGATTTAAAAAGGAAGTCTCGGAAGCTCGAATAAAGATTTGGCCCCCTTATAATCAATGGGTCTTTACGACTTCAAAGCGAATAAAGATTCCCATCGATTCACAATAGCATGTCGATGGATGAGCGTTTTCCGTAATTCTTCCTCAGGTTAACAAAGCAACAAACGCCAAATTCAACATCGGATGGCCTATCAGACTCTACGCGTCGATTAGTCTAAGAAACCAGCAAGAATATTTTGCGTGACAAATTGCTGTCACGTGGTATGGTTAAGCTAACATTCTGTGGAAACACCAGGACTGCCTTTTAGGGACCGTACAAAGTGCAGTATGGACGTAGAGGACACGGTTTCTTAGCCTGATGGTTACTGAGCGTGCGGTAGCCAAGGCAGGATGTTTTTCTGACTTTGGTTTGTAGATGATTTCAAAAACGATATCCACGTTTAATTGGTGCTAGATTTCGATCAAACGAGCCACCATGTCACTTGAAACACTCTTATTCCACGTAATCCTTCACGAAATACACTGCTTGATACTCCATAAACTCTAGTGTGTCAAGCCTAGGCCAGTACTGAAGGTGGCATAACTGTTTGTGATTAGTGTTGCGTGGACCAAGCTGAATTACGGGTAGTGCTAGCCAGCCGTATGTATGTGCGTGGATGGGACTCACCTTTCCGATCCATTGTGTATCCCAGTTGATCAGTTGTTCGTACCTGACAATTACGATCCAGCATTTGGGCATGTTCTAGAAATGCACCTCCTGTCCACCTTTCAGTCTCATTCGCTCGGGTTTACACTGGATACAGGGTATTTAAGCGGATACGCTTGTGGTTAAACGCAAAACGCACGTGGCGACCGATCAATCTGAAGACACAATTCAGCCCACCGCGAACTGGAAGACGCTTTGCAGGCTCACCTTACCTAAAAAGCGAAATTTTTTACTCAAGATAACTGCGGATCATTCAACATGACGTGTTGGGAGCGAAGGGATAAGATTAACTTTGCTTGGAGCTGTGTGAGAAGATTCATAAGACTTAGAAGTAAAAATGAACACTGGCTTGAATCAGTTTGCCGAAGGTATTTCTTGGCGGTGCGAAGTTACTACTGGACAGTGTGTTGCCGACAATGAGACTCAACCTGAACTATTCCAAACACGCACTCTTCTGAGACAATCAGAAACTCTAACGGAATGTCTGGCTAGATCTGACGGGATTTACGCCTGTGGGTCAGATGAAAATTATGCTTGCGGGTGGCACAACCCAACAGTAAAGGCTCGGGAAGTGATATTATCATGGCACGCGTTCTTTAGTGTTCTATAAAGTTCTATAAACGCATGAAGGTTTCACGGATGAATGACGTTTCGGCACAACACCTCATTCACTGTGTATGCTGTGGACGGTCAAGAGTAATGTACGTACCTAGGTCTCACAGTATTGAATCGGGAAATCCTGTCATGCATGAGCGGACGTTAGGAAACTTGAAGACAAGGATAACAGAACACAAAACATTTATCTAGTCCCGTTCATTGTACATAGAAATGGTTGCTAAGTGACGAAACAAATACATCCTGTTTCACCTTGTGAGCGTTGAAAAGACAAATTTGTGGACAACCAGCATTTAGTTTCGGTGTGCGCCTTATAACGACTAAAAATGGTGGATAAATTAAGAAGTACGAAGAGTGGGTGCTCAATGGTGGGGGCAACTGTCTTTCCGTTTACCCTTCTGTTCGGAAGTTTGAATTTAGTCGGAACAAGAACGCATAGAGTGTGATCATTGTGCTTTAAAAGTAGTATGGTTATTAACGTTCTTGGTGATGTCAACCCTTTTGTTATGGATTTATAGGGTACTACAACAGTGGATTCAAAATAATGAGTAACCCGCCGGGAGTCCTAGCCAGTAGTAACTATCGAAGTACGGCAAACCAGCCGGATCACAATTATTGATCTAAGCTGTATGTCACCATAATTTGACCGACAATGGTGCATGGTGAGTCACGTGTTTATTCTTTGCAGTGTACGCTTGGTGAAGACCGGATGGAGCATGAAAGCTCCTGCTGGAATGAACACTTTTGCACATGAAAACATATATCTATTCGCCTAGCGAAATAGGTCATCCGAACGTTCAGGTATATAATTTTGTATGGTAACTTTCCTGGTTGATTCTCGTGAAAATGGCCAACAGAGATACACCCGGATGTGATCAGATGTTAAGCTGAGTTCAGTTTCCTAGCTGTTACTCCTGGCATGGCCTTCCACTAGCGAAAAGTAAAAAAAGGAGACCACTGGAACAGAGTGATAAAATGTTGCTGCCTGAAGCACTGCGAACAAATTTGATTGGTGTAGGTGATTGAGTGCATGCAAAAGTTTCATTTAGCTACATTGTACAGAGTATCCAGACACTGCTTAGATGTGCTTATCATGCAACTAGAATTAAGGTCTTTGATTTCAGTCACCGACGCTTGTTCACCACACTACTAAGTAGTAACCCACAGCATTCCCTCTGCAGTACAATAAACCGCCAAAGTCCTGTCAAACAACGTTCGACGCATTTTGGCACTACAAACATGGTGCTGTTATCAACTACTGACGGACAGGACGAGTTTCCTCACATGTTCGGAACGGCATGCTATAACCTCACACACTACCCCTCACGAATAAGTGTACTCACCTCAAAGTCCTGAGTATTCACATTGAGTAAGCCGTGTAGAATTTTTTTTATTGTGTTGCCCACAATACCAGAGCATCACAAGAAATAAAACTTCGATCTGATGACGACACATATGACGGCGTTCACCAGTAATCATGAAAACGATTTGCGGTCATTCCGACTGTCACAGAGCGTCCAGTTTTGCGTTGGCTGACGCTCTATCGAATAATATGGTGTTTTTTCAAAAGCACACAAGGGCATCTGATTGCGTCTTCTACTGCTGAGACATCATCATTTTTCAGAATGGAGTGTGACAGTCATTCTGGGGGCATCCACGCACGAGTTCCAATCCAGGTTTTCGAAACAGAAGTTCCAAATGATACCTGAGCATGATATCGTCTCACAAACCATTAGGTTCAATATCAGCGGACCAATCATTCGTGTCCCCAAATGAAATAACTACCACAGTGCATATCAAGCACGCCTGAATTTGGTCATCCATCCACAGGACACGTAGATCCTAGATACCTATTCAGGTGTCAAAAGTCTAGAAAAACAACCTCACCGGAGTGAATGGTTTTCAGTGGCCGACGAGACGGCAAAGTTGCCGCGACACTGAATGATGCATCATTAGTCGGATGACAGTTGCTCCAATGGGGCCAAAGTTCTGCAGGGAAGTTGGTTGGAGACTTAGGAACGCAAGACTACGCGGAAACTCAACAAACCTATCCCTCATCCTCATCCTCCCCCTCCTCCCCCTCATCATCATCATCATCATCATCATCATCATCATCATCATCATCATCATCATCATCATCATCATCATCATCATCTTTATTACTGATAACAAAATCATCATCATCATCGTCATCATCATCATCATCATCATCATCGTCATCATAATCATCGTCGACAGCATGCACCAGCACTGATGCATCTTCACCATGCAACCATGATTTGTTCGAAAGCCTTATTGTGAAGGAAATAGTAAAATTCCATGAGGAAGAGACTTATTTCTAGCCTACGGCAGTCATTCCGGAGTGCCCATACCTCCAGACACCTCCATTCAGACAATCCGGACAGCAACCGACAATAAGAATGCCACTGATAGCGATCAGCAGCAAACATTACAGAGTTTCCAACTAGGCACAGTGAGGTTCACGCGGTCCCCATCCTGGGAGATAAGTCGTACCGAGAGCACTCAGACTCATCTCTGCAACATGCAAAGCTGCCAGTGAAGTTTAACAGTATTTGATATGCGTGTGCAATAAAACCCACGGCACCCGTGGGTGATCTTAAAAAAATTTAGGATCGCCCAGGGGCCGTAATTTCGAGCTGGTTAGGGAATACTTTAGAGGTTCACATGTATATAACTATTTGGAAAACTTCTTCTTTGTTTTGGATAGGATACATCAAACCGAAAAGATGTTCACATGTTCCTCGGAAATTCTTGTTAGAACTTCAATTTTTGACAGGTCAGATGCGAAAATCTGTGAAAATTACGTGCTCTCAGTGTTCGGGTACTGATTGCTGGCATCTAATACTCATCACATAGGGTCGGTTTCAGAATGTCTTTTCGAATGTCGCAGGACAGGTACGCAACTTAGCTTTACGCACATACTACTACATTCGTTCATTCATTGCAGTAAAATACGTGAGCTACTGACCCGAGAACGTTATACTGACAATAACATGCCTGTTAGTATGCCAAAATTTATCTGGATGTCGTGAAAGCCTCCAAGGTGTCATATAAGATCTCGTGGCACGTGACCGTCTCCCACCCACACTCTTGATCTTTCTTGCTTTCGCAACAACATGCTGTATCACTATTGTAAATCCTGAGGTGCTTCAATCAAGGTTGAGAATCCGGTTTCATAAAGGTAGACAAAATCATTACTTTACAGCAGCTTGAACAAACAACACGGAGGTATGGCCTAGTTTTTGACGTTTCAGACGGTTTGCAATGTCTGATCGAGATGTTTGACAGTAAATTTCAATAGGTTTGTCAGTTCAAACACTCGACAGATGTGTTGACTGAGGCTTATGTTGCTTCACATGAGTCAAATTCCAAAGTGTTGCACGAAATTCAACCCGTGACTTGATGCGAGAATTTCGTGAGAATAAGGTCACACGACAGAAGCGATCGCGACAGTGACTCGTTCGTAGTAAGTAATGAGACATTAGACGACTACAACGAACCCAGGAGTTAATCAAGCAGCAAATAACAGGGAAAACTAGGAAGAAGTTTCCAATGAATCTTGTGGTTCGGTTTCCACAGTGCACAAAACATGCGGAGCTCTCGTTGACAGAACCGCGATGAATTCAGTTTCATTTTAGTAAAACATACCCTGTTCTGGTCTACAGTTCTGCCCATCGAAAAAGGCTACACAAGCTGAAGGAGCATTATAGCCTTTTCTAGAGAATGGTTACTTTTTTAGTGAGGTCCATTCAGGGATAACGCTGTAAAACAATATTGAAAGGTTAGTTAGCAGAAGTTTTTGGGGGAAGTTTTCTGGTTAAAGGAGTTATTTCATTGGCAAGTTGTTTCCGATGTAAGCTCAGGCTAGACGAAACGATCCTACAAACAATGCACTTTTTGACTACCAAGATGGCTGGGTTTCACACCAGTAGAATGTGTCCTTGTGGACAGGCTACAGTTTCATCGATGCAGACCTGGGGGTGTTTGATATCATGAGTATTACTGATGCATTACTTCGACGCTTAGAGGGGCTCTCTTGATCCTGCTTAACCTGGCGACTAGTTAGCTCAGGCTACACACCCTTTCGTGCAAGCTGTCTAAGCAACAGACAAGGTTGACCATGAGGAACCTAAAGTTCAGTATACAGCAGTGCAGCCAAAGTTATTTGTTCTCCTGTAACATTTATTGTTCTTGCTATGCAAGTATACTTTATGGGTTAAACTGATCTTGTTTCATGGGTCCTAATTGAGTTGAGACGGGAGACACGAGAAATAATCCTTTGCAAAAAGCTGATAAAAATTACTGAGCTCCCTCAAGTTGCATGAATATCTCCCAGTCGTAGACACTCAGAGGGACAGTAAAACGGTAAAACACCTTACTAGGCCGCAACATTCCAAACTAATTTCATCCCTAGTTGGTTCAGCTCGCACTGGTTAGATTTTCGTCTGCCTTGTAACTTGGTAGTTTTGTCACTTGGCCTGTTTCAGCTGTTTTGTCAGCAGATTGTCACTACCGAATATCAAATTCACCACTTCTTTGTTAGACCTTTGGAAAGCATTAACAGCGACCGTCCATCCTTCACTTCTGCCATATCGGAATCTGCCCAACCCTAGGTTGTCAGCTCTTCGAATAAGGTACGGAAGGCAGTGCTCGTCTCGACAGGCGGTGAATCGCTGTGTGTAACACATGGTTCACCCATTTTGGCCTACACTGCTGACTGCATCTTTTATGTTCGCCTCATTCATCATTCGCTGGTTCCAACTGACTCCAGCTATGGTTCCGTCACGTCGGTGACCAAAATCTGAAAAGGTCCCAGATACTCTCCCAAACTTGCCGTCTCACAGGCGTATTGTATTCAGATACACGCACCCTTTGAGATCCAATGAGATGAATTTTTGGTGTTACAAGTGGCGCCAAACTGGCAAACGCGATTCCGGTCTTTCAGATTTGTGCTTTGATTTCGTCTTCCGCACTACCGTCAAAGGTAATGAAATTTCGGCTATACGTATGGTGTCCCACAAGTTCTGGTGTTACCCCTGGAGTTATTGGAGGCACGTTCAAAGACTGTACCCCCCGCAGTATGATTTTGAAGGACATGCCGAAGGAATGGATGACCTTAGTCAGCTTTTCGTGCACTGTCTAAACGAATAGGGCTCTCAGTCAAAACCTTTGGCTCAGAAGTCTAGCCTCAAGACAGCGGTAGTTGGCGTAAACCGTTAGAACAGCCTACATTTTCAAATACCGAGTCGCTACACGTGTTCCACCTCCAACCTAGCAGCCCAAGACACTATGTTAGTCAGACCTCTACCCCTTGACTAACTCTGTTTGAGAGGCTCTGTGAGTGCCGCACGCGCACTCTCCAGCTATGAATTAGTCGGTTATTGAGATAAAAACTCAATATTTTTGTAACGGGATACGACGACCCTACTACGACCCTAGAATGATCATCTTCCAATAGACACTGGATTTAACTGATGGATATTGGGACTGGTTTTTGTAATTTCGGGGCCAAAAACAAAGAAATTTTGACAATCCTGTTGGCAAAAGTAATGAGTAACTTTTAGGATGGTTTTAATTATTCGGTGCTTGCATTATCGTCTGATGTTCTACAGAATTTGCTCCAGTTGGTAGAACGTAAAAGCCATTATCACTGAGGCTGTGTTCAAATACCTTGTTTTATCAGAAAAAGTGCTAAAGGGGTTCAAACTAGAAAGTTGTAGACATTCAGTGGGCCATTAAGGGAGACACTATCCAAGATGTACTGCCAGCATCTTCGGGATAAAACATGCCAAGCATTTTATGTGAATGACTATGGTCTGGTAACTTGCAACCTAACACTACTCATATAAGGTTGCTAAAAACCGTTGGACAGTCCCCTACTGGGTTCACCGAATTGGCCTATTCCCCATATTCCCGCTAATCTCGTTTCTTGCTTGGACACAGAATCTTTCACGAGTCAAGTTACACACCCATTTGCGAGCCACCTTGGTGTTAACGTGAGGTACACCTGATCTGAACCTCTCTTGTTTATAATGGTCTGGTAATGGGCTACCGAAAAGATTTTAGCCATCCGCATCCGTAGTGTTGGGTCATGAAAATGACTAACAAACTGAATATCGTTCCAAATGAAAGGACTTTCAGTTGAAGATCATTGAAGTGGGGGGAGTTTCAGCTGATACTCGGCTGTGCCTCCCACTAAAAGTTGCAAGTGGACCCATTAGATCTTAGAGTATTTAAATTTAAATTTAAATTTAAATTCTAAATCCAGGCATCAAAGCCAATCCGGTAACGACCACCCACGCTCAGATTATGGGATCCGTCTAGGAATCCTTTTTTGCTCAAAGATCCTCCTTTATTATTGGGTCTTGGTAAAACGTGCGTGCGAGAAAATAAGTTTTGTGTTTGCAAACTGACCTAGATTCAACGATAGGCTCAAGTGAATTCCAGGTGAATCGCTTGTGATATTTTTCAATCGAATGTGCCGCATGAGGGCTACTTCACGTTTCAGTTGACATGTCATTCAAGGTACTGCAGGTTAGGTTACGGTGAACCTTTCGGCGGCCTGCAACCAACTTCGGCTGCCTTGGGGGCAAATATTTGCAGCACATTTAGCTGAAGAATATCACAAACGAGAGATTCGGCCAAGATTCAGCGGGATCATGCGTTGAAACTAAGAATTTCGTGAAGTTCGTACAATCTGGTTCCAAGTAAAACATGAGGTTAACGAAAGCTCGGCTAATGCACCGGCCTGACGAGCCAGAGGAACGGCGAAACCGGTTTTGAGCTGTTGAGGAATTTTCAGAAACATTATGAATAGCCACGGAACTATTGCAGTTGTTCCTCTCAATTCACATGGTTGCATCGGTTTTGTGCTGAATAAGACGGCCGAGTTGTTTTATCCCTTATAGTACCTTCCTTTGAACGAAGTAGGCCAAAGTAATGGATTCGATGTTCTTGATGTCCCAATTGACCCGGCACCACATCAGATGTAAAAGTACACTTTTTACCTGGAAAAACGGTCACTTACAAAATATATAAAAACTTGGTAAGGTTGTTAAAATTAGGTCAGTTAGGAAAACCATTCCACTGCAGTACAAAGTCTTTTCGGGGAAAATGTTCAACAACACGCGTTGTTCTCTGTAGCACAGTGGCAAAATTTAGCTCCGTAAAAATGCTAACGTAGTACAAACAACGCAAATCGTCTTTATTTACCGTGGGCTTGAGACACAGTGAAATGGGCATCGATCAGTTCCATCAGACGCTGTTTTACTGTGTACTCAAAACCTGGATTGTTGTGAAAGCAAGAAATGACTGCATTAAAAGGCTGTTTGTTCTGTAAACGGTAAATATTTATTTCTGTAAATGAGCGTAAGGTCTTCTACACAAACAGTTTGGTAAAACAGGAGATGTTCGTGGATGCAACGAGAAAATTGAATTCTTCCTATATTTTTACTAAGCAGTTGATTGTGTTAATTATGTAACGCACGCAGTACTGACAGGTACACAATGAGCTAGGAATCCCGTGTTTGGAAACTTGAAACAAATTGATTGCGTGTAATGAAGAGTAGTCGTCATTTTATTCACTTGAAGGTTCGGCAGTTTGCTTGACGAAAAACCCAGCCCAGGACCGGGGATTCGAGGAGTTTTCACGAATCTTATGAGTAGTGTATTACGTCTATACATGTACCGCAATACCTCGAATATTGTACCAACTGAAAAAATAGGTGGCCTGTTGCAGCACATTCAGTTGCTTAAAAACACCATAAACGATAGATTCAGCTGGGTTCTAGGTGAGGCTCCTTTTCCGTCAAAACCAAATTGGTGTGCAAGTGAGTGTATTTTGATAATTTTGTGCCATTCGGGTTCCAGTAAAACATTAGGTTGATGGAAACTCGGGGCCTCTGTCCACCTGACGAGCCCCAAGAAGGGCGAGACCGGCTGTGAGCTGTCAAAGAGCTTTCACGAACCTTGTGAGCAGTGTAATACTTCTATACTTCTAAAGGATATTTTGGATGCCTGCTATTTTCTCTCTTTTTATGTTGCACTCATCTTTATGTATCCTGCAATGTTCATCCGTCAACAATTAGGCTATGCCAATTCGGCCGTCGAGTGGTATCATCTGCCATGCTTCATGCAGCAGGGCAGCAACTATACAGGGCTTGTACGGCAGTGAAGTGTCAGTATTGAACTATGTTGTCGATGATGATGGTGATGATCCACAGGGTACACGGGACACTATATCTATTCTCACTTGTTAGTGTAAGGTCTGAAGCACCATGCAGTTAGCTTAACGAATATGCTTTTAGTTGGGAACCTTTTATGCCGCTGTGCTGTGAGATTGGATTGGTTGTTTGTGAAAGCCTAATGGCAAACGTGCGATCAGGATCATGCTTCAGAAGCGAAAAGGCGTGGATTTAGCTCTATAGGCGCAAGCATCTAGCAAAGTAAAGCTGTTTGACTGATGGTTCGGGTAGAGTCGTTGGATAGCGAGTCATTTTAATGTGCTTGCTAGTTAAGTATACAAAGCATAGTCTTCGTATTCAAGGACAGTCTACTAAAAATTCTGAAGTCTAGCATATAGCATGGTTTGCTCTGAAAAGAACGAGATCAGCTTTTCAGGCAAGCATAACAGATGATGATACCAGTGAAGGCTGTCTGCATTATACTAGTAGGGTGTATATGTCGTGGTTTGGTTTCAGAACGATTCCCATCAGCTGGGTAGCTGCGCTAGCGATTCCGACAGGTGTTAGGCTCATGTACATGGATCCCATTGTAACCCAGACAGGGTGTTCAGTCCCATTTGGAGTGGATGCACTCTTCGGTCACCCAGACTAAAGTCCGAGGTACTGAGGAGGTTAATCGTGCCCACCTTGCTGCGCTGCATGCTAAGTTCTGGCCTTGTTTTGGTAGCCACTGAACCTCAACGGGACTTTCTGGTCCGCCAGAATGGTGACCATCCCGATAGTCATCGTCAAGGTGTGAGCGATGTCCGAAGAGTAGACAAGCGCTTCATCCTAACCGCCGTCCATCAGCTTTTAATATGATACCACCATCTTTCCGTTGGACATCTCTTTGGGTACAGCATATTTCTCACCGCGATTAGGTTGGCCGGTAGAATGTCCTCATATCACTGGCTGAAAATGTCCACGACCACCGTTGCTAAGAGGTTTATGTGACCTGTCACAAGTTGACTGAAGGATCAGCTGTTCCAATACAATGTAAGCAGATAAATCAGACTTGCAGACAGAAATCCATATGGGAGTTGTCACCTTTGGGGAACTGGACTCATCTAACCACATGCACATGTGGATGCTCTGGATAGAACATGGGAACCTCGTAGACTCTGGGATCACCAGGTGCGTCTCAGGAACCAGACGCTGAGACAAACAACGCAGGAATGTTAGAAGGAGATTAGATAAATCCGCTTAACTGGCCAGGGCCGACCGCACATACTTGCAACCCTCCCAAAGGAACTGACAGAAATCTAGCTTACAACTAATTGCTGGTCAGACTGTGTTGAACACATTGTCTGTGGTGCCCTTTGGGATGGCGGCTGCGTCTGATACATTGGTCAAAGAAATTTCAGAGACGGGATTGAAGCCATCCTTCCTGTGCACAGTGATACTATTCACCGCTACCTTTGGAGGGGGAAAACACTAGCCCATTTATAGTCAGAATGAACTGGAATCATGGACCTACGCCAACAGAGCAGTAGAGCAATGTCACAAAATAAATAAAGTGACAAAAACTCAGACTCATAGCTGACCCCGCTGTTAACTCATATAGGATTGGATTTTTCAACTTCGATGGTAAATGCGCCAAAATCACACCACTAGGTCGCTGGCACGGTTGTTCAAGCTCAGTAAACGGAGAAGAGTAACAACACAGGCGTTAATATTATTCCGGTACTAGATAAACAATCGATTTCTATGTAGATTTACTTGCTCAAATCCCACTGACTTGCAAGTGAATAAGTGCTGTGCTACTCTCTGGCGGAATGCCCTCGGTCATCGAACTGTTCAACTCTGACTTAATGTGTGTTTGGTATTCTACTCCATAAGATGGGTGGTGACTACCGAATAATGTAGTTATATCGTGATTAACTTCTGAACAGGGTTATCCACCGGAAGGGGCAGCTCCGATGTTTGGTCACTCCGATGTATCTCTGGCAAATTCGAGCTGTGTATTGTGTATAAGCATTGCTGAGTCATCAGATCAAGTTTGGTTCGAATAAATGCGATTACTACAGTCAAAGATCTTGTGGGGAAATTTTACTCATAGTTATCACAGCACACGTTTTCAGGCACTTGGTGATAAAGTGAATTAAAGGCGTTTGAGTTACGTATCGAATAGTACACGGTTGTTTGATGTCAAGCGCTTATTTGGAATTTATATCCAGTCTACCTACGTTCGACCTTTTTAGGCAAATCAGAATTCACACTGAGTGTCTACGTGAAAGTTAGCTCGTTGGAAGAAATTTCAGATAACCTTTAGAAGCTTACGAGAGTACCGTTCTTGAGTGCGCGTTCGGAAGATCACTGCTCTCTAGATCGGTTTGCTAAGTATCAGGAGCAGGCCAAAGTATAGCCACCGCTCTAAAAACAGTACTTTATTCTCTCACTGCTAATGGTTGTTAATTGTGCAGGTTCATCTCGCGTCAGAAGTCTAATCAATCCTAAGTAGAAAGTGTAGTGAGTCAGCAGTGCTCACGAGCGAATAAAATGAAGCGTTTATTGATTACTACTCTAAATAGTTGGTAGGGTGTGCTCAGTTCTATGTTTGCGGCTTCGATTTTGTATTTTAGCGTCTCGAAAACTAGGCTAACCTTGAAAACAGAAATTAGAAACCAAAGAAATAGAAAAAGTTGGACTTAGCGGAAGAGATGGAAACCTTTCGATGTCCGGAAAGAGCCCCCGGGGTTATCCACATGTTTTGTGCAGGCTACAATCTTAGACGAAAATTTTTCTCCGGAAGGCTGGTCGATACAAAATTCTGGTTACCTTGGTAACTCATGCACAGCGCTCCGGGATCCCAGTTGTTCTTTGATGTCTAGCTTAATGATTATATATCTAAAAGACAGACATATACAGTTCCTGTTACGCAAACAGGAGTTGGCAAGCGCAAATAACCGTTCGCCTTTTTTGTACTGGTTCTCATGTCATTTGAATTGTACACCTTAAGGAAAGTGCTGAATGGTGAAAAAACGTGATCATATTGGATGAGGTGTAAAACAAAATTTTGTTGAATTTAACGACCTGTGTTCTAGGGATCGAATCATTGAGAATCATCTACGCACGTTTGTTATTTTTCCCCAATAAACCAGATGATATGGTGATTGGACTTGTTCTTGTTTATATATAAATACCCCAAAAAGTCATACTGGCTAACTACTGAACAGGGGTGACTTGTACCGAGATAAATTTTCAGCATTCATTCGAGCCTGTCTGTCTACTTGCTTCCCGTTAGGTTTATGTGCTACCTCTCAAAGACTTACGAGAGCCAGTCTGTGGGGCTGACTTAGATGCGTCAGGTGGACCATAGAGCAGAGTCATCCTTCAGTGTGATCCACCATTGACGCAGTAGAATTATGTCCCTCCAACTTATTCTTCATTAGCAGTTTCTGCCTCTTCGATTAGCAAATGTGTCTTCACATTGCTTCTATCAGAATACAACAAACTCTGGAGCTCGGTTATTCAAGGCACATTTGACAGGTCATCAATAGTTATGCCAAACGGACTGTATGACTTCTTAGCTGCCTGTTTGATTGTCAGATCTGTCAATATCATCCTCAGCGATAGGCGTTTCTTGAAACTGCTCTGAGAAAGTAAACTCATCGTTTGTCACATATGGTAGGAAGAATGTGTCTACAGCCAACTATTCACCAGGCGTTTAATTTCGCTTGAGCTCATAGGGCGTTGAATATGTGCTAGACATTTTTTTTCGATTAGAAGTAGGTGTTTTTTTTCGAATTTCTCATCCAAATCGCTCTTGTTTAACAGGCTTTCTGTAATATTGACGCAATTATTCTGGCAGTTCCAAGGATATGGACTGCCGATGTGCTCTAATGGGAGCTCAACTGGATTAAAGTGTTTCGCTGCTTTGGTGTGGATTCATCAGAATAATTGCGACAAGACGGGATCAGGATTGTTTGGACGAACGCGATGTGTGAATGACTTCCCCAGCCACATACAACCAACTAGTTTGGAAGATCTCCTAGAGGAGTTGGTCTAATTAAGCATGCAGACCTACTGTTTATTGCACACCCAATATATACCCTACATAGCATTTGTGTACTGTGGGACACTTTTTCTGGGTGACCCCTTGTGTAACACCGTTTGTCCCCGCCATGCCCTCACTGGTCTTTCATCACAGTTTTCTTTCTCCGACTTCTTTTGCTCTTCAATCTTAGAGGGCAAGAACCTGCTCTGAATGGCTCTCACCGTGCCACCACAAAGATTAAGTGGTCGTCAAATAATTTAGTTTTAACTCAACCAAAGTCTACTTGAATATCCCACTTTTGATATTTTTCAACTGACGGTGGTGCTTAGAGGTAGTTGCATGTCTCTGTCAGTACGGTAGCCGAGATGTCATAGTATATTTATCTGAATGTAGGATTCAGTTGAGTTTCCTGTGAAAACCAGATTAGTTTGTTGATTAGCGTAGCGAAGTGTTTCCAGATTGGGTTCATATGGGACATAAGATTGACGGAAACTCGGGGACTGTGCCTACCTGTTTAACCTGAAGAAGAACCTGAAGGAACCGGTAGCGGGCTGTCGTGGGATTTCCAGCAACCTTATGAGTAATGGTCGACAGTTATTTGCTTGGGGAAGGGGGCTAAAAATCGGGTTAATTACTGGCGAATCTATGGCACGGAGCTTTCACTCTGCATAGTTGTATGGAGTCCAGCACACCAACCTCTGTGAGCAATGTTGCAATGTGAGCAATGATGGAGCCTAATTATCCTGGTACCAACCGCTTCACGTGGTCCATGGGACACAAAAGAGAATGTTATTCGAAACAGCGCGTTTTCATGCACCGCATTTTCTCATTTGTTTACGAAACGTATTGTACTTGTTCACTTATCTCTGGCACATGACATTCTTCCACCCTGATCGACAAAAGAAAAAGAAAACAAAAACATCTTGTCTTCCGTGGGTCGTTGTATGATTTGAATCAAGGCATCCTTCGGAAGATCTATTTTATGTCAGTTAAACCGGTCGGTATGAGGTCATTGATGTCGCACGCGGAGGAGGGTATGTTTTTGAGGCTAATGAAAGGATGTATTCATCCATCTGATAGAGTCTACGTGCTATTTAAGTGTATGCCTAATCAGTCCTTCTCTGCTAGGTGCCTAGCTAGATCATTACTGTCAGGCGTACACATAAACCTCAGGTTTTCGTTAACCTGGAAGAACAAGTTTTATGCTGTGGACAACCTTCGGGTTTTGTTTTCTTTACACTTCAGCTGGACCAAATCAAAGGCGAATCGGGTGACTCATTCGGAGGTGAACTGGTTGAAGTTGTCGCGGTGACTGACTAAGTTAGATGAACGGAACTACTCTAGTTGTGAAGGGAACTACTCACAAGGTAGCTGAACACTCTTCGACAGCCCACGACCGGTTTCGCCCTGCCCTTGGCTCACCAGGTAGGCGCAGTCCCCGAGTTTCCGTCATTCTTATGATCTACTTGAACCCAAATTTGACTGTAACATGAGGCGGCCTGTGTGCAGCACATTCAGTTGTAGAATTTAATAAGCGAGAGATTCAGCTGAGTCTCCCGTGAAAACCAAATTGATTTGCAAATGAATGTATTACTCTAGTTGTGATTTTCTGGTTGGATACATAGAACTGGAGATATTACTTACAAAGGTTGAGCTGAGTGAAGCTTTGAACATTTCAGATAACCAGTCAGTGATAAAGTTCGCGGTTGTATGACAAATTGGCTGACATGCGTAGAACAAACCCTCCTAAAATTTCAAGGAACTATGAAGATTAAACAAATTTTCAAGTCCCCACGTTGCTCGCACTCGACTCGTCGTGAGAATGCAACTCATTTAATGGTTTTGGGGATACCATCGTTTTCGGGGAAGTTTGCTTAGTGTCAGCTATCCCCATGAGAGATTGGTCGATGGGCTCACAGTGGTAAAGTGTAGCCCCTATTTGTCGTGTTCTAAACCGAACAGAGAGCAGTTTCACCGTTGTCTTAAGTTGAGCAATGGTAAAGCCGAAACAAAGAGCTTGAAAAAATTCTGTGCCTCATGACTTGGACAGCAGCGACATGATATTGGACAGAAAACTCGTTTCTAAATCCTCATTATACCGGAAGATGAGGGTAGAATCGCAAGAAGGGAAACTGACAAACCTATGGATCAACTG
Source organism: Opisthorchis viverrini (assembly GCF_000715545.1). Lineage (NCBI taxonomy): Eukaryota > Metazoa > Platyhelminthes > Trematoda > Opisthorchiida > Opisthorchiidae > Opisthorchis > Opisthorchis viverrini. Next base: position 690,688 of record NW_008751699.1, on the reverse strand, counting down.
TGAACCAGAGGTGCAATGCGCTGACGGCTGGAACAAGGGACAAGCACATTGAATTCAGCGTCTGCTTTGAAACGGTCTACGTACAGGCGAAAGATATGGCTACTTCAGGGAATAAAACCTACTTGTTTTTCAATATTCGTAGGTTTTTGGCAACCGACGACATTCTTTCTGGGTAACTTGGACCACATCGTTTCCCAACGCGGTTGCTTTTTGTTCTGAACATACGCGCTGTATTTCATTTGGGAGTAAGAGAAGCAGAAAAAGGACTAAAGAGTCCATGTAGATTCGAAACACTGCCCGAACTACTGATGAATTTGGTGCATGCTGTTTGCGACGGAATTCTGGTGAGTGAATTAGCAAAGCTTCAAATATCAGCCCGGAAATACCAGCCCTATGTAGCGTTTCACCAAGCAATTTTATTCCTCCGAATGTATTTTAGGGCTAATTTTTGTGGCGTTTTTTGAGTGGAAAGCGAAGGAATACTTTTTCCCACCATCTCACCTTCAGCACTTTATGTAGGCGTGGGTGATTCGAAGCGAGTCGGCACATCATTTTTTGTTTAGTTGAAAAATACCGAAGACAGAAACCAAACCAACCAGGGCATATGGGTGAGGTGGAGCAGAAGATAAACTTGTTTGGGGTTAAGTGGTGATTGAGAGCCTCGTGCTGTCCTCTCATCAAAGACAGTCAGACCACGATGAACCGGGAGCCTGGGTGAGACACCTTTGGACGCACTACTCAGACACATGAATCCTGGTTTCCGCTATGGTCACCATCCTAATCGTGGATCTGTATGGTGACTTCGAATCGACCAAGTAGGCAACAACTGTTGCCGTTCCTGAATCTACTCGGTGCCTCGGATATAATATGGGCACTAGAATCTGACCGGCAATAGTCTTTACAACTCTTTTAGAGAACTAGAATAGTTCTTGTTCAGACGTGCGTTAAAACAACTTTTTCGTCGTCGGGTTGAGCACCCTAAAGCAATTGAACTGGTAAACAAGTCTAGAAGTGGCCTGATCAGGTACTTGTTCTTTCAGTTTTCTTCTGAACATCAGAATGAAATGAAATATTAGGCAACCAGCTTCTGTGTGAACTTAGATGCATCTGTAAGCTTCTGTTTGGATATCCGACTAACCAAGTTTCCCTTGTAGGGTAGTCACAAGCGCACTGACTTGCTTATGACATCTTTGTTGGGCGTCTTCATCGCAGGTAACTTTAAGTTGGCTTTTAAGAACCCATCACGGTAGTCATTATTAGGAAGTGTGCCAGAAAGAAGTCAAATTATTCAGGCAGCATACCAGTCGTGGAAAGTTTCATTGTTTTGTGGGACGGGTGGTTTGCCAAAGTGCGTTTGATTCCCATTTGTGAAAAGCTGGAGAAATCAGTGTGCTTAGCGAATATACACTCATTTGCAAACTAATTTGGTTTTTCGAGAGACTCACCTGGAGCCCAGGTGAATCTCTCGCTTGTGTTGTTTTGAGGCAAATGAATGTACTGCACCAGGCCGCCTCATGTTTCAGTCACTACGATATTCGAGATATCGCGATACATGTATATCTTTGTAATACACTACTCATAAGGTTGCTGAAAATCGGTGGGCTGTCGACGGATTTTCAGTGACCTTATGAGTAGTGCATTACAAAAATCAGTGTACTGCCCGTTTCACTTTGGCTTTCTGCAAATACCACTTCGTAGGATAGCACTTCGTACATCCAAGAATTTCAACTGGTCCTCCTGTTCCGTTTCACAGGTAGCACTTATCGAAGGATGATCCTCATTAAATAGGCTAGGGATGATCTTCGAGTCTCTTTTCTAACTGAATATTAGAAACATGTTGTTCACACACCTGAGAGAGATGCAAGGATGATATCACGTCATTCATTGCTATGCCTTCCGGTCGGCCCGGCCTTCCAGGCCTGCACAGAATCTGTTAGTTCGTGCATGCCATGCGAATCGTCACGTCTTTGGAAGCTGAATCAAATGATGCATGGTTGCATTTGCGTAGTTGATTGCACTGTATTCTGATTTTAGCGTACAGTAAGAACTGTGTTCAAGCCTCTGTGCGATCTGTCACCATGTAGAGCACAGCGTTTGGCTGCGCTCTTTAACCATCGAGTCAGCCAGAACACCAATGGCTTTTTTTAAAACAAAGACTCAGGGACACAACAAGAGCTACTGCAAAGTAGTAGGAAAACCTTCACTGTACCATCGAAGTTTTCATTCAAATCTCGTCGCCAGAAACGCATTAGAAATTAGTTTATTTTGAGAGACACAGCTGGAGGCATAGCAGAAATGCCCATCCCGGCAGTGTGTTGAAATATTGGTAGCTCGAGTGTGTTTACCGGTTGTTGCTCAGGTGGCTGCTGAGCTATTTGCTGAGCTTAGTTTTTAAATTGCAGACGTTGCACCATCAAACGAGGAGACAATATTGGTGCGCAGTTGGATGGGTACTTCCTCCTTGTCTGCTTGCATTTATATAGTGTTTGAAGAATGCCTGTTTTGTCCTAACGTGGTTGGTTAGTTGGGTGATAGCGTTTTTCGTGGATTCCTTGGTCCATTTGTGATCTGTGTTGCATTGTGGCTCGCCTTCCTTCAAGTTAATTAGTCACCCTAATACCCTTCACTATTTGATTGGTACTTTTTAGTATTCTCCCTTCCCTGCTCTGATTGCTCCTTTTAAATTACACTGTTTTGTGATCTGAACTTCTTCGCAGTTTTGTTGGCGACCGTCATACTGTGCCGCCGCAAGAGCCAAGCCGTCCTTTCAGCACTGGTCTTGATGTATCGGGGAAAACAGATTAAAAGCGGTTGTTGAGAAGTGTCTAATATCAACCAACCAACCAACCAACCAACCAACCAACCAACCAACCAACCAACCAACCAACCAACCAACCAACCAACCAACCAACCAACCAACCAACCAACCAACCAACCAACCAACCAACCAACCAACCAACCAACCAACCAACCAACCAACCAACCAACCAACCAACCAACCAACCAACCAACCAACCAACCAACCAACCAACCAACCAACCAACCAACCAACCAACCAACCAACCAACCAACCAACCAACCAACCAACCAACCAACCAACCAACCAACCAACCAACCAACCAACCAACCAACCAACCAACCAACCAACCAACCAACCAACCAACCAACCAACCAACCAACCAACCAACCAACCAACCAACCAACCAACCAACCAACCAACCAACCAACCAACCAACCAACCAACCAACCAACCAACCAACCAACCAACCAACCAACCAACCAACCAACCAACCAACCAACCAACCAACCAACCAACCAACCAACCAACCAACCAACCAACCAACCAACCAACCAACCAACCAACCAACCAACCAACCAACCAACCAACCAACCAACCAACCAACCAACCAACCAACCAACCAAATAAATATATAACTGATCAACTAGCTAACTAGCCAATCAGCTAACTAACTAGCTAACGAACCAAATCACCAACTCACCAACTAACTAAAGTGAGCAAGGAGTTATAGGGACTAGCCATTGTGTCTACACATCATAATTCTCAAACAGTATTTAATTGGTTGCTTCACATTCCTTTAAGTCGGCTTAATGACCACATGTCGATCACACAGTTCTGAATTTGGAATTAAGAACACACAAGTGTGAAGTCCCTAACCATTTAGCGGGTCATCCCGGATGAAGCATTCGGACCCCATCTGTTCACCGAAACAGGAAGCATAAAAATGCTAGATGTGGGTTAAATAGATTCCAGTCACCTGAGTGACCCTGTTCTATCTGCGCGCGACTTCAGCTAACCAGCCGGATTGATCTCTGACTATCAAGCAACCAATCCAGGATGAAAACTCGGAAGCGTTCGTTCATAATCTCCTCGTTGACTCTACCTCTGTATTTGTACCAGCTTGTCTCATGGAATGGGTGCAAGATTCAAGAGCGACACTATCGAACTAACAAGCATCAAAAGCCGTACGCTTCCCTGACAAAGAAAATACCTCACTGTGCATGGCTGTTACATACTTGAGTAGCGATAAGTCTGTCGAGCGTGTTTGCCGTTGATCTTTTAACAACACTTCGTTGACCTGTTGTGATCGATCGAAATTCTGACTAAGGATGATTTTCTCCGGCAGTGACAACAGAGGGCATGTTGTCAGTTTTGGGACACGGTAGATGACCACAAGGCCTTCTTAACTACTTAATTTCAATTTTGTTGGTTCGCTCTAACAGCTTTCACGTAGGTGTCGAAGTTTGATTATGTGCCGGTGTGCAACAGTTGTCCACTGACCAGCACTAAATAACGATTACTAGACTGCATTCATCCGGCAACACCTAAGCTTGCAAGCACAGGCTGCAACGTCGGACCATATCAACTAGGTGTTCTGATCTTCTCACCGGAAGAGAACAATCGGAAAGAGAGGCTTAACGGGACGTCTTCGGTCGGTGGATGATTCGACTAACTCAGAAGCAACTACAGGGCTGTCTTGGAATTTCACAGAGGACTCAAGCTAGTAAGGCATTTTTTCACGAATCCTTCAGAAGTATTGTTTCAAAGTGACGCAAAACAAGATGAGTCAGACCCATAAGGACGACTCTTCTGAAGAAAAATGCTAACGAGTGATTTTGTCGTAAACGGTGGATAAATGAAAAGTAAAACCAAGACAGGTTCTTCGTGACTATTTTTCATATATATTTCAGTATTGAAGCTGAGCCGTGACGCAACATGCTGCAATGTACATATGCTTTTGTGTTTCAGAAGAGCCTTGTCCTTCTTCTCTGCGGGACAGGACACTACAGAATTGGGGGACGCAGGAATACTGTGAATATTTCCTTGGCGGATTATACTAATCATAGAATTGCTGAATACTTTCAACAAAGCCAAGAGTGCTTTCGACAGTAAGCATGGAACTATGTGAGACTACCTATCCGACTGCAAGTACGGCATGTCCGCATAAAATTAGACTTAGAATGCCTCAGTCAACAACATATTGTATGCGGCTTCTCCTGAATGTTACAACTAGCAAAATGCAGACAAGAAAGCATTCTCAGGCTTTTGTTCTAGCTTTGTTCGAAGCAGTGAATCCTTTTCTTGGTCACGATTTTGGCGGGAATTCAATTCTTCTGGAGAATGTGCTGTGTGCCAAATATCACTGTGATTTCTATTCACCAGTTTTCATGATTTGACAGCCGTTCTATGCTACGCGTGTTATTTATCGGTCCTTGTCCGAATGTCATGACCTTGCCATCTGCGCCATTGTATTGGCTACCGCGAATCACAGGTAGGGATTCTGGTACGGGACAAAGACCAAAGCCGAACCGTCTCATGAAAACACATTGAACGGTTCAAAGATGCTCTCACTCGTCCGCTTCTTCCGATCACGAGCAGGTATTCTTTTTAAGTGTGAACCATTGGAGCTTTGGAATCTGGCTATCCTGGCCCACTTGCAAGATTTCATTCAAAGGTTTTGGCGACAGAGTCAAGAAAGACAAATGGGCTGAGATAATGCGTTTTGGACTGGGAGTGTTTTCATACTGTGCTTAGTCATATCTTTTCATTTTTTCATTGTTATCAACTTGCTTTCCGAGCTATGCAATCGATTTTCTTATCATACTGCATCGCAAAGTCAAAAACAGTCTACCTGCAGACCGCTTCCTTACATGGCGGATTGTGGCGTGAAAGGTGGCCTTAAATCCTTCCAGAAAGAGTAGTTTCTATTTAACATCACTCCCAATTAGGTGGCTCACATAAGCTGTCACAGAGGAGACAAGTAAATTGCAAATATGATTAATTCGAAGCCAAAAATATCAGGACAGAATGGTTCATTTCCGGCCACTGTATTGAATAGAATCTTCTTGCTTCTCGCTGCTGTGGTTACTGTACAACACAGAGCTAATAATCTGGTTACAACATCTGAACGGCACATCGAAGTCAGCTATTGCCTTGTATCCTATTCAAGGCGGAAGTCCGCCGTGGTCCGATGAATACCGAAATCCAACATCCCCCAAATTATAGCCAACTTCAACACGCATTACCATTCACCCTACTATAGTTCTGTATTGAGCTATACAGCGATGCCCGAGTGAGTCATCCATGACTCACAGAAACAGTGTAGTTACGTGGCTGGTTTCACAAAGAGAATGATAGGTTTTGAATCACACATGTGATGACTTGAAGATTGTATTTACTGATGGGACTGACGCAGACTTTGGCGCACCATTCACATACATATACAGAGTGACATGTCCAGGCTTGCAAGACTCTTTCGCAGTAAACGTTAGGTTAGATGATATCTGACCAATTGCCGAGCACACACTGACAGAGTCAGTGGGTGTTTTCGAAAGATACCTGTAGTTTGTTATGCTCTGGCTTAATCGTGAGCTTGCATATAAAGTTGCACAGCAGTTTTCCGCAAAGGCACTTTGAGGACGTGCCGTCATTCATATAGCACGTATTATCTGTAAATCAACACTAAATAAAGATTTCAACAGAAACACAATGCAAAAATATCGTCGATACCGATAGACAGAATCCGCCTTGTATTCTGTCCTGATGAGAAATAATCGAATAGGTGCTGCACAATCAGTCGGCTGGGGTTTTGATTCACAGTTCATACATTTCACTGCATCAATATGCGAAATTCCATGTTACTCGTGCCCGTCCTACATGTGATTAAATTAAGTGGACGCAGTAGTCCTGTGTGTGTCACATTCGTAGGGAAATCGACAAACTGTTGCTGGTTGGTTGTCTCATAAATTTACGAACCCACTTTACTGACAAGGGCTAAGGTATAACTATAATGATTTGCCTAAATATCGTCAGACGGTCATTACAAGCAGCAGACGAATAGGTCACATCCATAAGCTAAGGGTCTTTTCAAACGCTTGACAAGCAAAACGGTACATCCGGCTGCCTCACTGGATTCAGACCATGGTCATGAGGAGACGTTCCTTGGGGGTGTGTTAGGTTTTTGGAAACTGTCAACTGGAGACTCTCATTTGTTTTAAGAGCTTTCACTCTGCACGTCCAATGCGCAAACGGTGCTTATGTTTTTACGTTCTTTAGAAAAACAGCGGACTTCTCTGAATCAACAAATCTGAGCAAACTTTACCTATGACTCAATGAATAGGTACTTCGCTGTGCACAAAATGAGATATGTACGGATGAAAGTGTGACATCATCTTTGATGAGTCACAGTTTTTCTACCCGAAATAAGCTTGGAGTGTAGCGTGTATCTAATAGCTCAGCAGTATTTCCATCTTAGGAGTTGTGACCATTGGTCCTTCCCTTTCCCGATTGAGAACACGTGTCCTTTGCTAACTCGGCCACCTCCTGGGGTTGCAGTCACTGGCTATTCAGACGGCAGTTTACCAAAAGCACTTTAGCGGTCTCATCCGGTTACAATAACCATTTTATTTCGTGATGAAATAAATACTCGGTCCTGTAGAGAGTTTTAGTATCTGAAAGTTGTAAGGATCTGGTTTCATGACACTACAGTGCCGGATGTGACGAAGATATACGACTGACATATGCTACTTCCAGCTGACATAGTAGTTGAAACTGAAAAGAATTGTCTTGCCTCAGGTATTGTTAACCCTACTCTTTCACCGGGCCCCGTACAACTGACTTTGAGGGAACAGCTGTCACATTTAGTATCCTTTTCCATAGGAGCTCACAGAATACAGCAGTTGTTTGTATGCATTTATTTTCAGGTTGACTGAAGCCGGGCTAACAGCAATCAAACAGTTAACTAAAAAAGGTCAACTAGTCGACAGAGCACAATTGTTCAAAAGGGTAAGACAGACCTACCCTGTGGATGAAGGACGGCAACAGATTGCCCGGGGAGTTTGTGGACATTTAAGTTCTTGCAATAAAGATTTCAGGGATTGATTGGTGTAATGAGCTCAGTACTGAACGAGAACGGTCAGCCCATCAAAACATGAGATGTACCCAAAAATATCTATGCTGCTATTTTAGAGCATTGGCCAGGAAAGAAAATGTGCAAAGCAAACGTATAATAATGAACTGTATTGTGGTCACAAACACAGGAAATGTATGACCGGATGCATGCCAAAGCTATGAAATATGCGTAGCTAAACTTCTGGCTGCTTGAATGGCTTCTTGCAAATGGGTGACGACCCTCGTTTGCTTTAAGTGAAGTTGCTCTGACCTGTGCTGGAGGATACCGGTCGGTCTTCCGCTGATCGTGAGGTACAGCGATCCCAAATGAGGCACCTGCAATGTGAATGTCCGGGTAAAATGATGTATGTATGTATGTATGTATGTATGTAAGTATGTATGTATGTATGTATGTATGTAAGTATGTATGTATGTATGTATGTATGTATGTATGTATGTATGTATGTATGTGTGTATGAATGTATGTATGTATGTGTGTATGTATGTATGTATGCATGTCTTGTCAAAGCGTTTTGAAGCTAACAGCAACTATCTCCAATATTCATCATTGTCCACTGCTCCGCCGTAGTTTCTCATATATAGTTCTAACTGTGGCCCATTGAGCGCGGCAGGTTCCACACTTTTCAACTTCTGAACATATGGAGTGAGGGCTGTGGACAGGCTGGCCCAGAGACTGCCTTGAATCCAGATTTTACTCTTTGAATTGAATAATTCTGTGCTGAAGAGACAAGAAGTTATCCCATCATTTTTTCGGGGTCGTCAGCAGCTGATATCTATGAACCTCTGGAGTGGTTTGATCCCGCGGCTTAGAGTTTGTGACGAATGGCGGGGGATATAAGTCTCAAAGCTAAACTTCAGCAGTAACATGGTACAATCACTGGTTTATTTAAAACAGCGTTATAGGCATCAGAACTCAGTGAAGGTAGAGCTGCTGGACTGTTGAATTTGATGTGTTGTTGAATCTGATGTGTCTGCCAATCAAGCATATTCAGTTTGGTTTTATTGGTTGTAACCAATCGTCCAAAAAACTGTTTAGGCCTATCTTTTGCGCGTTTTCTGCAGCGTTTGACAGACAGCTTTTCGACCGACCGAAAAGTGAGTGGAACCTGCGGCTTCCAGAAGACCTCATTTGGCGAAACTTACCTGCGTCGTATTGGGGTTTGAGCGCTGGCGTGTGGAACCGTTGGAATCAATCGGGACTAGTTAACTGGGTGACTGCTTTAAGGATAGCACTTTCAGAGCGGCGCAAAAAACGGTGGCTAGTACGCTAGCAGTCGATTTACAAAAAACCTGAAATCGTACCTTGTAGGTCCCGCCTACATTCCAACTGGAACTCAAACAGGGGGTGGCTGACCATCTCTAGCCATGTACGCTAATTGTCTCTTGGTCTCAAACATACGATTATCTCTCCAACACGACTATGTCTTTTCGCTTTTTATGAATTCGTAAAAGCAAATAGGTGATTCATTAGAATTTATAGTAACGCGGTCTCTTTGTTCTGTGCACCATGTATTCGTGACTAATCTCAAGTGACGGCCTCCCAGAGAAAATCTCATGCAATGTGTGAGGTGTTTACTCTTCTTCAGAGTTTACTTATAGTTTGATGGTAGTATGTCAGAATTTGTTCAAATTTCTGCACAGATTTCAAGTGTTGGAAATCCAGGAAGCAATGACATGTCCTGATAATCTGCAAGTTGACCATACTGCTGATCAGCTGCCGGTGGCCGAACTGTATAGTTATCAACTACTCCGCTGCGGGCTGGAATCTCTCCGGTGTTTTGGTGAGGTATGCAGGGCAAGTGATTCCAATGGAAGATGAAACAGCTCTACAATGCTCTTCGGCTTTTTAGGGTGTGCTGGCTTTGTATGCAGGATGTGTCTACAAATGTTTCAACGTCTCTCTCGATATCCTCATACCGGGAGATATATTTTGATCACCTGATGATATTCGGTGCTGGTCCAGCTTTATTACCGGACATTTCAGCGGACTTTCATTCGGACACACACGTCAGTTTCCCATGACGACACGATGAAAGAAAAACTGAGGAATATTAGTTTCTCAGGTCACATGAGAGCCAGCCCGCCGGGCTGAATTAATGTGTCAGAGGAAACGACAAAGAATGAGAATCCCTTGTAAAACAATGTTCAGTGTATCACTACTGCCCCACTTTTCACAAGTGGAGATAGCAGACAAGAGGAAATAGATCAGAGTTCGGTTGCAGGAAACGCTTCCCACTTTGTGCTACTTTCATTACCGTTAGTAGGTGAAGATGCTTCCAATTTTTCACCCACATCTTCGGTTAGATAGTCACGATAGGTCAGCAGCAGGTGCAATGAAAACTGAAGTGATACGTTTATGTAAATTTCAGTCGGGTCATTTGATTTTCCCATGGCCTCAACGAAACAGCGTTTAGGACTGCCAGTCGTGAATATGTGAATGGATCCCGTAGAACAGGAGAGGACCCTAAAAACCTACGGAAGGTCACGGGTTGCAAGCTTCATTGAGTTAGGAATTAGTAACAGTTAAAAGCAGTCCTTTCACACATGCTAATATGGGCACCGCACTCTTATTTACTGGTAAAACCGGTGAAAAATGAACCGTTTTCTAGTTTTTTGGGTCCGCTATAGTTCCAAGTGGTCAGGACAAAACTGGAATATGCGTATGCATGAACTGGATATAAGTTCAATCCTAGCCGACATTCAATAAGCAGCGCTGGAATTACATGTCGAATAGACGAGGAGGACCATTTTCGCTTTAAAAGGGTCAGAATATATGGAGAGAATTTCCTTAGCATGCGTTTCAGTGAACCAGTGAGCGCATTTCTGGAAGAACTATCATCTTGTCACTATTTTGTTGCATGCATCTCACTGACAGTGGCTCTTTTTTATTCACTGCGACTGTTTTAGTTACATGTTTCACTTTGCTGACGTTGGCTTGTTCACTTCATCTGGATGACGATGCCTGGACTAAACTGCCACGTTTACTGGTATTTTCTGACTACGTAGAGAATCGTGGATGATTGACACTTGTGAGTCAGATAAAAATGAAGAATATCATCTAATATTATTTAATTTCGCAGACACAGACCCTGGTTCCATTCACTTCTAATCAAACGGTCATATTACATACAAACCCACAACAGGCCAACAAAATTTGCCAGTGGCACCCAAGGAAAATAATCCTTTGAAGCACCCTGAACAGGAAGATCAAGGAATCAAACCTAAGTTAAATGAATTTACGAAACCCCAACCCATCGACCTTAGAATTGGGCACCCACACAAACTCACAGGGCGTTTTAACTAGCATTCAGCGCTGATATGGTGTGCTAATCAAGGAGGATCATGCTGGATGATCCTCCGTCTACGTCGAACCGCTGCCAGCTTGGTAACCTGATCATTTGGTCTGTCGAAGCTTTTTTTTGTCAAAAGCGGGATACTACCTAGCTCTAACATCACGAATTGTTTACTCAACTCTTCCGAAGCAATGCCTTCTCGGTCGGTTCCAAACTTTTCTGATTGATATTTTTCGACTCCGTGCGTTCACCTGAAATGTTTGTCTATTCTCGCGGTTTTTAAGTCGACGTTGAATATGGGTTCATTTGATGAGTCAGTCCTTAGATAGTCCATGTGAAAATCGGTAGTGTTATCCTCGTAAAATGCCAGAGGATCGATTAGGTCACACCGGAGAACAGATATATACACCAAATTCAAGCACACTATCTAGGCTATAAAGTATTTACTGCATGTTTCGGTCGGTGAAGTCCGCCGCATTTCGGTAGATTCAAACTAATTCAGAAATAACACCTAAGTAAAAAGGCACGGGTTACTTCATGCAGCCATGAGACCAAACCTGACTTCATACAACTTTCCGCTCTACATGCCGCTCTAAAGACGCTCAGGCAGAATGACGGTTCTCGATAAACACGCTCATTTGCATATCAACTAGGGCTTCAGCTGAACGCGCCTACTGATGCTTTGGCTGGTACGGAATTTGGAGTAACACAGTGTATTTTAATGGAGCAAACTACTCACAAGTTTGCTAAAGATTCTCCGACATCCCACGACCGGTTTCGTCCTTCATGAAGCGCAAATATCGTACCAGCTAAAATATGAGGCAGCCTTTGTGTAGCACATTCAGTTAAAGGATATCATAATCGAGATATTCAATAGCGTCTCTCGTGAAAACCCAGTTGATTTGCAAATGGCTGTACTTTCCGAAATCTTTCCAATTTGGATTCAGGTAGAACATAGGGTTCACGTTAACTAGGGGACTGCGCCTACTTTATGATCCAAAAAAACGTGAAACCGGTCGTGGGCTTTCGAAGAGTTTTCAACAGACTTGTTTCATGGGAATGAGGGGTCGTTTGTGTGTCCGTGGGGGCTCTGAAAAGAGTATTTCGAATTATTCACTGATTTCAAAGTCAGCTTGTTGATGATTGTCTAGTATACTAAACTTGTACTTATCACATTTGAGCGCAACCAACTTATATGTTGTGGATGCCCTACCAGTCAGACTGGAGCTTGTAATGTCGACAAAAGGTGTTTGGAGCTGATTTTTGAGGACTATTCTGCTGTAAACTTCAGTTTGCAATTCGCCATAAACAAGTTAATTTTTCTGTTAGATCCTTTCTCTCTTGCATCCGAATGAGTCAACAGAACAAAAGATGCGAACAATACGGCCCGATTCGTGGGCGTGTGAATTTCATTTCTCCGTTAATGACGTCTATTTTTAGGCTGTCTCTTGCTACTGCAAAAACCTATTTTTTTTCGTGCTGTGCGGTCATTTTCGTTGAAAGAGTGCTAACGAAGTTGCGTATACTCATCCACTACAATGCCTTATAGATGTAAGCTTTTCAGGTTCAGATCACCCTTGATATGACTCGGCATCTGAGTGCTTTTTGGATTAGGACAACATGACTGGACACAAACAATGCTTTAGAATTTCTGAAAGGTATACTAACCCTTCCGAAAATAAACCGATTTGTTTGTGTGTGTCGAGCTGTTCGTACTGAATTTCGGGTGGGAGGTAGACAGGGGTTGCTATCATCAGGTTCGCCACTGAAATCTCATGGTTTGGCTTGCCCGTGTGCACTGAATTACATCACTCTGAGTTGTATTCGTGTCGTATTTTGTTGTATTTCGGTGTCGTTTGTTATTGGCTCCATTAATTTCACTATATATATATATATATATATATATATATATATATATGGCGTGTGCGCTCATTATTAGAC